>NC_064867.1:12661118-12941118 GCF_024139225.1 Suncus etruscus | reverse complement strand
TTTTGTGACACTAAGGATTTCATAAACAATTTCTGGAGCTGGAGCAAATGGATGTAGAGTTAACTCTACTACAATCTACTACAATCCACTTACCCAGAACTTTTTTTTTTTTTTTTTTTTTTTGCTTTTTGGGCCACACCCGGCGTTGCTCAGGGGTTACTCCTAGCTGTCTGCTAAGAAATAGCTCCTGGCAGGCACAGGGGACCATATGGGACACCGGGATTCGAACCAACCACCTTTGGTCCTGGATCGGATGCTTGCAAGGCAAAAACACTGCTGTGCTATCTCTCCAGGCCCTACCCAGAACTTTTAGGATTTATTTTAAACATCAATATCTCTCCTTTTGCAGAGAAAATACAAAGGGTAGGAGGCTTATTTTGCACCTAGTTGACCTAGTTTGATCTCTAGCATATGGTTCCCTGACTTTGTTAGGTATGATTCCTGAAGAAAGCCAGTAGTAGGCCCTGAGCATAGTTGGATGTGACCCCTCCCAAATATTTAATGCAACTGAACTTCATTTTTATAGATGATATGAGTCAAGGAATATATCCTTCCCTCCCTCCAGTATACACATACTGTTAACCCACTTAACTCTTGACTATTTGATTTCCTCTTATTGACAGTGACATTTTAACTTTTACTACATACTTATATTTAAATTGTCATAAAACATAAGCATTTTATTGAATAGTATCCTTTGTTCTACCGATTTTCAGCATGGTATTTTAAATTCTCACAGTTTTGTTTGCTTTTGGAGCCAAATCCAACAGTGCTCAGTGGTTACTCCTGGAGGGGCTCAAGCAAATGATATGAGATATACTACGATATATGATATGGTATGAGATATGATATGAGATGCCAGGGATTGAGTCTTGCAAAGCAAGCTCTTTGCCAGCTGTATTATCTCTTAACCCCAAATTCTTACATATTTTTAAAGTGAAGCTTGAATCAGATAATTCCAGTGTTCCTTTTATATCATCTGAATCTAATTTTACTATTTGTTTCAGTACTTTGAAGGAGGTATGTGGGAGTTTTTAAGGAAAATCCAGGTAACTCATTAGTTTTCTGGTTAAGCAGATTCATTGCTTACCCAATGAAGTTCAGGTAGGGGCAACTTACATTTATACCTGACAAGTCTTCATTCCCAAATCAATTTCCTCAGGAAATTTTACTGTGTTTTGCTCTTTTCCCCACTCTGTTCACCTACTTTTCAATAGTTTTTATCCCAGAAGCCTTTTTTCAGTAAACCATTTGCTTGCAGAAGCCACATCTCAGGTTTTATTTTAGAATATTCCATCTACAGTAGAGCCTTATTGTCCAGGGAGTTCATTTCACTGAGAACAGCCCTTTACCTGTTCCCTTAGAACTAAGAAACAATTTGGGGCCGGAGAGATAGCACAGAGGTAGGGTGTTTGCCTTGCATGCAGAAGGATGGTGGTTCAAATCCCTGCATCCCATATGGTCCCCCGAGCCTGCCAGGAGAGGTTTCTGGGTGTAGAGCCAGAAGTAATCCCTGGTGTGACCCAAAACAAAAAAAAACAAAACAAAACAAATAGATCCTCCCTAATTTGCTTACTTATTATTTTATTACTGGTTAGTTGAATTTTGTCTTCGAATATTTTTGGCCCATTTGAAGTTTTGTATATCACTTCATTTCATTTTAAATTATAATATTGTTATAGAGAGCTCTTAAGATATGTAGTTTGTCTCATGTATATAAACACTAGCATTTATGGCATAAAAATAAAACATCAAATGAATAGAAAGCTTTTTTCCCTCAAATCGAACTTTTACTCTGTTTTCAAAGAATGATATAAAGTACTACTTTGGAAGAACAAAACTGGTAGGGTGTTTGCATTGCACATGACTGACCTGAGTTTAATCCCCAGATGGTTTCTTGAGCCTGACAGAAGTGATTTCTGAGCACAGAGCAGGAGTAAACCCTGAACACCTCTGCATGTGGCCTAAGTACTAATATAAAAAAGGCAAGTTGGGGCTGGAGAGATAGCATGGAGATAAGGCGTTTGCCTTTCATGCAGAAGGTCATCGGTTCAAATCCCAGCGTCCCATATGGTCCCCCGTGCCTGCCAGGAGCAATTTCTGAGCATGGAGCCAGGAGTAACCCCTGAGCACTGCCGGGTGTGACCCAAAAGCCACAAAAAAATAAATAAATAAATAAATAAAAATAAAAATAAAAATAAAAAAGGCAAGTTAACTTTATACATAATACACAAATGTCATCTTTAGTGTGCTTATAAATGTGCACAAATGTTGTGTTCTTTTTATTTTGCTCTGCTTATTAATCTTATAGGCATATGATCTGACTATACTTTTATCTTGTAACTTAGAAGTTGTTGACTTTTGTTCTTGATGCAAAAATTGTCTTGCAAAGATTTTTCCAAGAAAATTTTTTAATGAAAGCTTTACTATAATCATGCTTTAAAACATGTAAGAATGCTTTTTATACAATTCTATATTGTGTGGCTCTTAAATTTGACAAATATTAGAAGAAATAAAGTCAAATGAAAATACTATTTGATAATTTTTCAACATGAAAACTTTATTTATTTATTTATTTATTTTGGTTTGGGGGCCATAGTTGGTGATACTCAGGGGTTACTCCTGACTATGAGCTCAGAAATCACTCCTGGCTTGGGGGGCCATATGGGATGCCAAGGGATCAAACCACGGTCCATCTTAGGTTAGTTGTGTCAATACTCCAGCCCCATCAACATGAAAACTTTAAATTTAAATTCTCTATACCTATTTTTCAATATTAATTACAAAAACAGACTATTTATGAGAGCATTGATGACTTTAAATGTTTTATACAAAAACAATTTTGTTAAGATTCAACTTAGGAATAACTTTCAAAGTGTGGTAAAAATTTTAGTTTTAGTTTGTTGCTTTAAAGTTTCTATTATAAATTATTATCATGTTTGTAAAGAGAAACAAGATTTCAAACAACAGTCTCTCATTATTCTATCTTCATCCTTTCTTGCCCCCACCCTACCCACAAAGGTGGTTGGATTCTACCATCTTTCCTTATATGTCACTGCTTTTCCTATGTCATGTTTTTAAGTAAAATTGAATTTGAGGTTATTTTTTAGGGGATTTTTATTATTTGTAGGTGACAGTTCCATTGATTAATAACAATCCAACATTTTAAAAGTTTAAAGAAATTTTAGCTACATCTCCAACACATCACCTCCTCTTAACCTTTTCCTCTCTGCAAAAGCCTATGTAAAAAGCTAAATATTGAAAAACTCCCACTGGCAACCCACATATTTTCCCTCCAAATGGGCTTCTCATCTTTTTTAGGTAGTTTTTCACATGGTTTTTGGCTTTCACACATTTGGTAACCTATCATGTTTTGTTCATTAGAACAGGTGAAGATTAAATTTTAGCTTTCCATATCAGGGAGTAGAGAAGATAAAATATATGCTTTCACTTCAAAGAAAGAATCTGATGGTAGAAATTCTTAGACATATATAGAAATTGAAATTACTTTCTTAAATGCTATTTTGACCTTTAGATGATTCGTGTGTGTGCGTGTGTGTGTGTGTGTGTGTGTGTGTGTGTGTGTGTGTGTATGTGTGAGTGTGTGTGTATGCGTGCACGCATGTGTGCTCGTGTGTGTAGCTAGATAGGTAGGTAGGCATGCAGGTAGTAGACATGTCTTTGTAGAGAGGCAAAATATAAGATTTTGCTTCAAAGAAGGAAAGGTAATGGTATAAGGGCTTATATACTTGAATCTTGATGTGAATTTCTTTAAGTTTTTTTTTGAACTTTGATGAAGCCAGGTGTGCATATGTATGTGTGTTTGTGTATATGTTTATATATGTATGAAGGGTAGAATAAAGTAGGAAAATATACAGGAAACAAGGTTGTGTCCATAGTATCTAACTTATCTTGTGCTCACTTCAGCAGCACATATACTAAAATTGGAATGATACAAAGAATACTAGCATGGCCCCTGCACAAGAATGGCATTGTGTTTACCTTATCTTGATTTTCTGGAGGTATATCATTAATAGTCAAATATGGTAATTTTGGGGTCGGCGAGATAGCATGGAGGTAGGGTTTTGATTTGCATGCAGAAGGATGGTGGTTCATATCCCAGCATCCCATATGTTCCCCTGAGCCTGCCAGGAGCAATTTCTGAACAGAGCCAGGAGTAACCCCCAAGTGTTGCTGGATGTGGCCTAACCCCCCCAAATAGTAATTTTAAATTTTAAATTAGAGTGTACTTCATAAAAGTTCATGCCATTAAAGTGTAGTAGGATTAAGCTTTTGCTAATATGCAATGCTGATATATATGCCTTAAAAGGGAATCATTCCAAATCCCACCACTTCTGTCTTCCAAGTCACAAATAGCTTTGAATACCATGGCTGTTTGAAGATCAGCCCATACATGACTACTGAAAACTTGTGCCTAGCAAAGAGTAACCCTGTGTGGGGAAAGCAAATTCCAGAATTGTTTCCTGTGGTAGAATGACAAGAAGATGCAGTGTTTCCCTTATTAGAAAAATAATACATTTTAATTTTTTTTATCTAGGTACTGTGATTTATTACACTATTAATGCTGGCTTCGTGCACACATATTTTTCACCCACCAAAGTATTCACTTCCTGCCATCACTATCCCAAAGTCCCTCACTTTCACATGACCCCAAGTCCCTGCCGTCAAAAGATAAGTTCTGAGCCAGAGAGATAGTACAGTGGTAGGACGTTTGCTTTGCAAGCTGCCGACCCAGGACCAATGGTGGTTCAAATCCTGGCTTCCCATATGGTCCCCTGTGCCTATCATGAGCAATTTCTGAGCACAGAGCCAGGAGTAACCCCTGAGCGCCGCCGGGTGTGGCCCAAAAACAGAAAAAAAAAAAAGTTCTGTGGATTTCTAACTCTGCTGCACTTGGCCATTTGCTGCAACATAACTTTGCATCTTTAAAGTCCACATATGAGACAGATCATTCTTTATTTGTCCTCTCCTCTGACTGACTTTACTCCACATGACACCTTTTAGTTCCATACATGTAATGGCTAGTTGCATGATTTTGTGTTTTCTTACAGGTATTTTATATTCCCTTGTGTGTATATCCCAATTTCTTGATCAATTTATACATAGTTGGGAAATTGGTTGCTTCCATATCTTGGTTATTGGCTAAGCACTACAATGAATATATATAAATGATTCATGAATATTTTTGTGATTTGAGGATTACAAACTTGCATTAATATGTATAAAATATAGATAAGCTATGATAATAGGCTAAGCCAATTTCTATAATAGCATAATGTAAATATTGGTGTTTTATAGCAATGCACTGCACAATTTTCAAAGCATTCAAAATTTGAATAACCTTTTAAAACTATCAGGGGCAGGAAAGATGATTCAGCAGTTAAATGTTTCTGTTTCCATGTCAGAAACACAGACCAGGGATTAAGGCACTACTTGCCTTGCATGTGAACGTCCCTGGTTCAATCCTAGGTATGTCACATAATGCTTTCACTGTCTCCAGAAGTGATAACTAAGCATGAATCTAGTCATGAGCCCTCCTGAGTACTACCAGATGTAGCCAACCCTGCTTCCACCTCCAAAAATACTGAATCTGCGAATATGAGGCCATGGGTTCAATCCTGGTTCTGAGCTCAGAAATTGCTCCTGGCAGACTCAGGGGACCATATGGAATGACAGCAATCAAATCTGGGTCTGTTCCGGGTTGACCACATTCAAGGTAAGTGCCTTACCACTGTGCTGTCTCTCTGGTCCCAAAGAGGAGTAATAATAGAGTAATTAAAGAGGAGATTTTCGGGAGTGTCTTCTTTTCTATGTTTATTGCTCTGAGAATATGCTTCAAATAATTGCTTAAACTTTGGAAAGAGATGGAAGACTTGAAAGCATTTTGGTGCTGATGGCTTGGGCCATGGATTTAGAGAATCTTTTCATGTATAGAAATGTAGTCACCTAAATATCAAATAGAAATAGAGAAAGAACAGTTATTACCTGGAGAAAAAAATTAAGATATAAAGTCTTTTCAAACTCATTGAGTTGGTATCTTCTTTCCAATTAAAAGAGAACTTCATACACACACACACACACACACACACACACACACACACACACACACACACATGCCTAGTCAAGGAATGACAGTTCACTGTAACTTTGCTGAGAATGACTTTCTATCTCCTGATAAACTCTCATGGCTGAAAACTACTACCTGAATAGAATGCCATGAAGAAATTGATGAAATGAACCAGATAAAACAGAGGACTTAGATCCAAAAAAACCAAAAATGGTAGTGCTATTGCAATGGAAACTTATGAGCTATAAAAGCATATTGTGTGCAGAAGAGACTGAATGTAGGACTATAATAACTATGCTAAATACTCATAATTGGTTTTATTTTAATATTCAACTATAGTAGTGTTTGTTTTGTTTTGGGGCCACATTCAGCAATGCTCAGGGATCACTCCTGATCCAGGGGTTGCATGTCATTCTGGGATTTAACTGCCTTGCTCACAGCTGACCAGGGGCTGAGTTTAGTCCCCAGTATTACATATGCTCTTCCAAGTTCTGCCAGGAGTGACCCCTGAAAGCAAAGACACAAATAAACCCCAAGTAGATCCTGATATGACTCAAAAATAACAAGAAAAGAAGTTAAATGAAAAATATAATTTCAAATATTTTTAAAAAATAGAGAAAATTATTACAGTTAGGCAGCATTTATTTTTTAGAAACACTCCTCTCTCTTTGTCTCTCTCTCTCTCTCAGTAAGTGGTATATAAAGTTAAATTAGGAGTTTAACTCATAATCTAAACAGAACTTTAAATAGAGTTATTAAATACCTGGTCACATTTCAAGAAATATAACTATAAATGAAATGTTTTGCTAGCTAAACCTTAGTTGAACAGAAATCTGTGCTGTTTTCTTTATTGCCTAGCATTTTTTCTCTTTTAATGGTTCTCTGGTCAGCTAACATTCTGAAATTAATTGTAATTTATTTGAGATAACAGGGTTTAAATGTTTATATATATATATATATTATTTATTTATTTATTTATTTTGAGTTTGGGCCACACCTGATGACACTTAAGGGTTACTCCTGGATGTGCACTCAGAACTTGATCCTGGCTTGCAGGATCATATGGGAAACCAGGGGATTGAAACGCAGTTTATCCAAGGTCAGAAGCATGCAAGGCAAATGTCTTACTGCTGCATCACAGCTTCGGCCCTATCTTATGTGTATTTTAGAGGTACAATCTTACCACAGTATGCACACTATCAAAGTACCAATATCCCTTCACCATACTTTACTTCCATGCCTCTTCCCCTGCATTATATTTCTTCATCCTAAAAATTCATAACATATCAAGACTTCCACTTGTTCATTAGAATATTTCATTGGTCACTAAGAACGTGCTTGGGATATGACCAAGTATGATATAATATGAACATTTTAATACTATAGTAAGGTAAAAATTGAGAAAACAAATGGTAGAGTACATTCTAAATGTGCTTATCAAACTCTCAATCCTACTTTCTAACAATGTGATGTTGGGTAGGTAATTTCTGTTCCCTCACTTTAAAAATGGAGATAATGAAGACAACATGTTTGCCTTGTATACAGAAGACCCTGGCTGACCTTGGCATGACAAATGCCCCCATTTCCATTTCCAGGAATGATCTCTGAGAAGAGACAGAAGGAATAATCCCTGAAGCACAGCTGAGTGAGTTCCTCAAATGAAAATAAATGATACATAGAAATAAGAAGAGTACCTATCACATTGGGTTATTGTGAAGATTAAATAAAGTGAAGTACATAAAATTCTTAGTACAGGGGCCAGAGAGATAGCTTGGAGGTAGGGCATTTGCCATGCATGCAGAAGGTTGGTGGTTCTAATCCCGGCATCCCATATGGTCTCCCAAGCCTGCCAGGAGTGATTTCTGAGTGTAGAGCCAGGAGTGAACTAAACTCTTCCAGGTGTGACCCAACCCCCCCAAAATTCTTAGTACAGTGTCTCAATAAAATATATATATTATTGCCAGGAATATTTGTAGACTCCTCCTATAATCTAGACAAGGCCCAATCCTTTCCATTATAATTTACTTGTATAAGCCTTTCTTTACTATGTCATTTTCCAATGTAATTTTCCAATGTTGGAATGCGGTGTATATGTATATATAATGCTTTTTTCCTTCCAGTATACATGTACTAATTGTCTTTGGTATATTTCTCCTTTCTCTGATCTACTTCACATATTGAGTACATAACTTCTTTCCAAAGAATCTTATTGTGACCATTAAAAAAACAATTTAATATTTCCATACTTCTGATCTACCTGGGACAACATTATTCCCTTGTGACAAATTATGAATGCATTTACCTTATATTTATTCTATGCCCTCCCATTGAAAGTTTTATGTGAATTGTATTTATTAATTGAGTATGAATAGATGTTGAAGAAGCAAAGGTTTTACAATGTATTTCTCATAGTTTGGCTTGGTTTTACTGTGCTGAATCTTCCATTAGAAAGACAAGTTTGAGGGCCTGGAGAGATAGCATAGCGGCGTTTGCCTTGCAAGCAGCCGATCCAGGACCAAAGGTGGTTGGTTCAAATCCCGGTGTCCCATATGGTCCCCCGTGCCTGCCAAGAGCTATTTCTTTTTTTTTTTTTTTGGTTTTTGGGTCACACCTGGCAGTGCTCAGGGGTTATTCCTGGCTCCAGGCTCAGAAATTGCTCCTGGCAGGCACAGGGGACCATATGGGGCGCCGGGATTCGAACCGATGACCTCCTGCATGAAAGGCAAACGCCTTACCTCCATGCTATCTCTCCAGCCCCAGCCAAGAGCTATTTCTGAGCAGACAGCCAGGAGTGACCCCTGAGCACTGCCAGGTGTGGCCCCCCCCAAAAAAGAAAAAGAAAGACAAGTTTGAATTTCTAGTGACCCCTTAATCATAGGCCCAGAATAAACATAAATCTGAACAAAAGAACAACCTGAATTAAATCCAAAACTCAAATCAAAGTCAGCCAATCACATCTAGCCTTCCAGAACTAATCATATTATCCAATCCTTAACTGAACTGCAGCCTAATAAATTTGATAAAAAGTATTTGTGATGAATTATGTGGTGGTTTCATATATTATGGTGATTTCTGAAAACAGACTATTTTCTAGTTTACATATGACAGGTCTTATAATTATGCTACAGTGAATGTGCAATAGTCCAATATTACATGTATATTAATTAACATCCAATAGGTAATTTTGACAACTTGACAGTTCCAAAATATGTCCTCAGTTTTTCTATCTATGATAACCTGATATTTCTGACTTCTTATGAATCTCCATGTTTCTTACATGTACTACTAATATTTTAAATAAGTATAAGTTAACTATTTGTGATCCTTTTGAATTCAAACCAAACTTTCATATCATTTGTGGCTTGCATTTTTCAGTTTACTTTTTCCTAAGTGCATAGTTTGATTTCAAGATTTGAGAGCCTAGCACAGCGGTCGGGCCTTTGCCTTGCACACAGTTTACCTGGAACAGATTTGGGTTCAATTCTTGGCATCCCACATAGTCCCCTAAGCCTTCCAGGAGCGATTTCTGAGTGAAGAGGCACCCTGAGCGCTGCCGGGTGTGGCCCAAAAATCAAAACCAAAACCAAACCAAACAAAAAACCACAAAACAAAACATAAGACTTGAAAGACAATTATTGCCTTTAGACAAAAGTTTAATATTTATTAAGTACCTTTATGCCCATCCAGGAGAATTTATTTTTCCCATTTATAGACAGTAAGATGAGGTACAGAGAAGTTATGCAACTCATTTGAAATGTAACCCATAGGGTGGGGCTGAAACCCACGTTCGCTTGTCTCTGAAAACATGATTTTGGGCTACACTACCTTATCTTTTACATCTTCCAATATCAACAGGTAATTGACTTTTTGAACAAATAAGTGGCACAGCAATGATGTCTTCAGTGTGAAGAATTGAGATCATTAATTGCCCAGTTTCTGTGATTTGATCAAAGAAATGTTGACAAATGTACATTCCAAACCTAAAGCATCTCCATCTTCTGAGGTCTGTTCTTGATGTTGCCAATGTTTATTTCTCAAAGTTCTATAGAAGTCAGAAGGAAACCACAGAAAAACCACCCCAGGATAAGAGAGAGAGTGAACTTGCCTGAAGCCCACAAAAGCCAAAATCAGCAGGGGTTAAGCCTGGCTTGACACTTTGTCTCCAGCTCACACCCTGGCACCTTCAGGCTTTGTCTTTTTTTAACAGCAGAGTGCCAGCCTCGAATTTTTAAAACTTAGCTCTGAATTTCTTGTCTCCATGTGTTTAAGATAGACTTTGCATGTTACTATTTTGAAGCAGCTGTTTGTCAGAGCTGGAGAGGAGGGAGGGAATGAAGTTTCAAGAGAGGGCATTTGTCTCAGAATTTAGGTTGCTGAACCACAAAATTGAAGCAAAGCTTTCTCTTCTGACAGGACCCATAGCCTCTCTCTAAAACAGGGCTTCTCAACCCCAACATCACTGAGATGTGGGGCCTTAGGTCTTTGTTGTGGGGGAAGAGTTTGTCTTGACTTATATTTAGTAGTGCTATGGTCTTCTACCCACATCAGATTCCAAAAACATCCCTTTCTCTGTTGTGACAATAAAAATGTCTATAGATTAGACCCAATGTCCTCTGGGGAAAATAATTACCTAACATGAGACTTACAACTCTAAATGAAGACATGAAATTGAGATGATTGTGGCTTTTAAAACTAGAACAATAAATCATTCCTACATTTTGTGTTTCAATAATAATAAATGTAGAAAAATGATCTTCATAACAATGAGATAAAATAAGGGGCACACTTTTCAAATAAACCTCTTTTCAATATTCTATATATCTTAGGAAAGAAAAATATATGCTGGAGGCACTCAAGCAGAAAGTGATGAAATATATGTAGAAATATCCCAAAAAAGAGTGGTAAAGCCTAACCGAACTAAAATTTTGCCTCCCTTGTATTGTTGAAGGATTCTGCAGATTTAGGACAAATGTTTCCTTCTTGAACTTGGGCTTCTGTGACCTCAGAATTAGAAAAATGGAGAGAGACCTTGACTGTTTTTAAGCTACAAGGAATTGCATTTTTCTCATCTTACAGATGCTAAATTTAAATCATAGGGTCACTTGCCCAAAGTTTTAGAGACAAAACCAAGAATGGTTTCTAAGTCCAAGATTTTTCAATCACTCTGATGGCTATATCTTGTAGCTTAGTGATGATCTTGGAATCCAGTGAGCTTCGTACAAAGTACTTGTCATATTTATTCTCTCACTTCCCATTAATCCCAGGGCTATGTTGTCTTCAGATGCCTCTGATTGAAGTTGACCATGCAATTTATTCAAGAAAATTAGTATAGATATCTCTGGATTAAATGAATGACTTTGTGACTCCAATCTGAGTCATCCAGAAAAGAGGAGCAAAGATGTTATTCTTTATATTAAGTAGGTACACAAGGAAGCCTGAAGTTGTACATAAAAGTGACTTGGTGTATCTGAAAGGAATAGCATATTAGCATATGGTATTTGGCTTATTTCTCTGACCTTCATGAGTAATGAGCATTAAAAGGGGCCAGAACAAACCAGAGCGATAGGGCAGTGGTATGGCATTTGCCTTGCACACGGTCAACCCAGAACGGACCTCCAGGACAGACTCCGGTTTGATTCCCAGCATCCCATATGGTCTTCCAAGCCCTGCAGAGCCAGAAGTAATCCCTGGGTGCTACCGACTGTGACCCAAAAATCATCCTCCAAAAAGGGGGACCAGAGCAATAGCACAGTGGTAGGGACTTTGCCTTGCACACAGCCAACCTGGGATTGACCGAATTCGATCCCTGGCATCACATATGGTCCCTGAGCCTGCCAGGAGTGATTTCTGAGGGCAGAACCAGGAGTAAACCATAAATACCATTGGTTGTAGCCCAAATACCCCCTCCAAAAAAAAAAAAGAAAAAGAAAAGATGCGATAGAAAAAGATAGCCTGAGAAGGGACTGTCACTTGAACCTCTGAAATTTTCCTAGGATCGTTATATTGCTTGTATACAGCTAAACCTAGACATTTGTTTTTTTAAATAAATTAAATACCAGTGGATATATAATAGCCCTGGTGTTATTGTGAGTTTCATTTTAATTTACTACAACTTTTCTAAAGATCACTTTTAAAAGGATAGGATAAGACTTGAGAAAGGCAAGTGAATATTGCTTTGGATGGTGCTTCAGAACTTATCCAAAATGCACAGAGTAGAAAAAGAGAGATGCTTGGAAATATTCCAATTTTATTTCTTTCCCCACTTTTGCAGGATATGTTTCGTACTTATTAATGATGAGTTAATCAATGATATAAGTACTGATTATGAATTGTGTGCTACTTACTGTGCTAGTTGTTAGGAAAATGGAGACCAATAAAACAATGGCGGAAATAATATCTTTGAAATAAATAGAAAATCACATTTATAATTAATTGCTGTAATGACATAGGAAGGAAGTACAGAGTTACCTGGCTTGTCTATGAGTTTAAGAAAGGATTCTCTGAGGATAGAATGTTAGAGCCAAGATTTATAGAATGAATGAAGTAGCTAAAAAAAAAGGGGGGGAGGGATTTCATGTTAGAGGCAGAGGAAAAAATAATGTCTAAGATTCTGGAGAACAAGGAGCATTTATATATATGAAGAGTGGAAATCTAACTAAGGAAGATGTATCAAGAATAGAAGATATAGGAGATGAGACACAAGAAACAAGAGGTTAGATCAGAATAATAGTTTTGTCCTTTATTTAAAAAGAAATAGTATTGACCTTGAGTTTCATTTCTCTGAAATGTTCTCACTTTCTTGCAGAGAGATATTGAATGAGGCCAGAGCTAACACTGGAGAAAGCGTCAGTCTTGACAACATGAGAGCATCATGGTGGTAGCAGAGATAAAAGACAAGTCAGAAGAGATAGTGAAGAGGATGAGCCAATCATATTGGCTCCATCTGAAATGCCCAGTTCTAGGTATTATGATATCAACTTATATGGTATCTACTTCCTGTAATCAGTAAACATTACACATTCAAACTGTGCTCAGCAGAGCTTGCTTGCTTTCTTTTTTCTTTCTTTCTTTCTGGAGAATAAGGAGCATTTTTATATATGAAGAGTGGAAATCTAACTAAGGAGGATGTATCCAGAATAGAAGATATAAGAATTTCACTCTTCATATATAAAAATGCTCCTTGTTCTAACATTTTGGTGTCAAAAAACAGTGTGAAGAAAGATCTGTTCCCTGTGTAAAATCTTTGTGAATCTGTGGGTGGAACATGTGTTCATCTTGGACATCAACATGACAATTAGATAAGATGTGATGGCAAATAGTTCTTGAAAGAACAACTCTTTAGGCTGCAGAGAAAAGCAAGCAGTTTCTAAAGGGTCATTGCCTAGAGGAGAGAGAGGCATTGGGTAGATCAAAGAGGAGATGTTCAGATCAGGGACTTTTAAGATTTCTGAGGCTGCTGCTTCCTGTTGGATCTCAGAGTCCCTCTGTGGTCACTGTACAAGGCAATCTAAGCTAGTTGCCAATTTGTATCGAAAATAAGAGGACCCAATGTTTTCTTTGATCTTTAACTTACTTTTTTTTTTTTTTTTTTTTTTTTTTTTTGTGGTTTTTGGGTCACACCCGGCAGTGCTCAGAGATTATTCCTGGCTCCAGGCTCAGAAATTGTTCCTGGCAGGCACGGGGGACCATATGGGACGCCGGGATTCGAACCGATGACCTCCTGCATGAAAGGCAAACGCCTTACCTCCATGCTATCTCTCCGGCCCCTCTTTAACTTACTTTTATGTTTCAAATGTGATGCCCTGATAAATCTTATTATTATCACTTTGTTTGTATGCCCTATATCTTCCCAGGTTCCTGTTGAATAGCTTATTCACACATTTGTATGCTTGTTTTGATTGCAGAGTTTTATTTTTACTGCTTCCTGTTCTTTGCTTTATTTCAAACTTATTGGTTTATTCATCAGGTATCTCTCTCTCTCATGCACACACACACATCTCATGCACACACACACACACACACCATACAAAGACATCATCTTGAATCATAGGAAACAAAAGGCAAAACTTTAGCTTAGGGTTAAAATCAATGCAACCAACAACTCCTAGATAAGTTGACCCATTCAAAAATTTGGTTGAGGGGCTGGAGAGATAGCACAGTGATAGGGTGTTTGCCTTGGACGAAGCCAAATCAAGTTGAACCCTGGTTTGATTCCCGACATCACATATGGTCCCCTGAGCCTGCCAGTATCACTTTCTGAGTGTAGAGCCAGGAATAACCCCTGAATGCCACTGGGTGTGACCCAAAAAACAAACAAAAAAAGTGTAGGTTGATCAAATTAACCAACAACTCCTAGATAAGTTGACCGATTCAAAAAGTGAATATGGTTTATAGGGTGGTGACAATGAAAGAAGAATAAATGGAAAATTTAAGAAATAGGATAATACATCAGTATTATGGCATAAAAGCAAATGACGTACAACCAAAAAATGGATGAAGGTGGTTTCTTCTGAGGAGTAGGAAATTGCTGAAAGAGTGGTCTAGGAGAACCTAGTTTTCATAATAAATATATATACATATTATAAACTATATGCATGACAGTTTGATAGAAGTTAAAGTATAATGAAAGAAAGCCCTAACTTTGCTCTTCTTCCAGGTAGGTTTCCAGGTGTTGTTCTTTACTTTTTTAGATCTGACTTTCATACTGTAGAGTCTCAGATGGCTTATGACCCTTATCTCACAAATAGGGTGAATCCATATTTAAGAATCCCGCTTTCTAGTATTTATAAAGACAGTCAATATTTGTCCTTCTACTCTTAAAATTTCGAAATTTTATTGCTATTTAAAATGAAGACGTTCTTCAAAGAGAGAATTGTCTCAGGGAGAAAATATTTTCCTATTTTCCTCAGCTTGTTGGTACTTGCCAACTTATTGGTGTATGCCATTCACAACAGTTTTCTTCACTCTGTGGTTGAAGGACTAGTCTTCTCACCTATTGCTAGCTCCTGAAAAATCAATCCTCTTTCCCAACCCTATTCTTAAAACAGTTCTTGGTTTTGTTTGTTTGCTAATTTTTGCTTGTTTGTTTGACAATATTCAATGATACTCAGGGGAAACTCCTGACTGCACTCAAGAATTACTCCTGGTATGCTCTGGGGCCTATATGGGATGGTGGGGAATGAACAAGGTGCAAGGCAAGTGCCCTCTCTGTTGTACTATGTTGTTACTCCACCCTGGATTTACGTGTAGCGACCTGAAACCCACCCATTTCTGGGAGGGGTCTTGGGAACCGGATAATAGGTGTGACTTTACCTGCAAAGACCCTCTCATTCCTGGGAGGGGTCTTGGAATAGGGAGATAAACCTGAAAGCCAGGGGATTAAGGGTCTGTGCCTTTTGGCCCTGCTGGGCTCTTGGAGAAAGATGACTGAATTATAAGATGCAGGGCTAAAAATGGCCAAATGCTTAAAAGGTTATGAGATAGGCCACACACACGTGGTGGCTAGGGCCTGAATAAAGATAATGCTTCCTGAGGTCTGCCTGCTTGTGAGTCTGATTCCGCCGTTCGCCTAACCTGGAACCTGCCGGATCATGGGGGTTGCTGAGCCACGTGGCCTGGGATGGCACAGAGAGAAATCCACTGCCATCCAGCCCCACCGTTAATTATTTAATGCAAGAATTGGCGCCCAAACAGGGACATGAATCCTGGACCCAAGAAAACAGCGAATATGGTGAGATTTCTGCTCTTCTGTTTGATTTTCGCTCTGTTCACATGCAGTCAGCCCAAAGTGTATGGCCACGTGGAGCCATGTTCAAAGATGGCCGACACCCCATCTGGGGGTTCAAAGGCCATTGAAACAAGAGAGGTGGAAGCTTGCATCACCTCTAGCCCAGGCCCAGGCCCAGAACTAAAACTTTGTTACAAAAAACAAAAACCTCGGCCTGTACAAAAACTAATTAAAAGCTTAAATTGGAAACGGAGGAGAAAAAAGACTCTATTTAAAGTGGACTGATTTTCTGAGAATGACCTTTGGCTTGAATTTGAATTTCAACTTTGGAAATTTCGAACTGAACTTTTAGTTTAAATCACTTGGAACTCTGAACATCCAAAAGCGCCCTGTAAAGAGGTGGGCCATAAGCTGCTTCCAAACTGACGCCCGGAGGGAAAAAGCAAAAAGGCTTCTAAAAACCCCTAAGTGGCAACGCCTGCGAATAGGAACAAATCAAATCGAATCGGATCGGATCGGCTCCGCTTGGCCCGGAAAAGCCGCGAACCAGCCTGCAAAAAGTTTACAGAAGCCACGTGGTGAGATCAGCGTGGAACAAATCAACATCTGAACTTTAAAAGTTTACAAAAGCCACGTGGTGAAATCAGCGTAAAACAAATTAATCATCTAAACTGTGATTTTAGGTGTAGGAACTTAGCGGGTAGTCTTATAGTTTACTCATAGTTGGTAATGGGATAAGTTTTAGTTAGTTAGTGGTTAAAAAATAAAAATAAAAGGGAGGTAATACAGTTTAACATCTAATTTCTAACCACCTGCATCTTTGTCTTAGTCATTTTCTTTATAATTTAAATGTGTTTTGTTGTCTTTCATAGTTAATATTTTCTATTGCAAAATGTTTTACTGTGTATTTTAATGTACTTAGCCTGTTTTTAAAATGTATGTTATGCATGTATGCTGGAGTACTTGTGTATAGGATAGGTATAGGAACAATGAAGTTCCCCCAATATAGTTTAAAAGTATAGGAACATAAAAGTTCCAAAATAGTGCTTGGTAAAAAAGCATTAATAAAATTTTAGGTTACAGGTGTAAAGTATATTTTGCAAAAATATGTTTTTGAAAAGGGCTGGTATATTAATTTTCACTTTATTATGTTGCTGCATAAAAATATTAACACACCTTTGGCTAAAGGTAAAGTCAAAATTACAAAAGGCTCTTTTTATATTTTAAAGAAGGGGGAAATGTTACTCCACCCTGGATTTACGTGTAGCGACCTGAAACCCACCCATTTCTGGGAGGGGTCTTGGGAACCGGATAGTAGGAGTAACTCTACCTGCAAGACCCGGCCCATTCCGGGGAGGGGTCTTGGAATAGGTAGATAAACCCGGGAGCGAAGGGATTAAGAGTCTTTGCCTTTTGGCCCTGCTGGGCTCTCTGAGGGAGATGGCTGAAATAAGACGCAGGGCAAGTTTGGAATGGCTAAATGCTTGAAAGGTTATGAGATAGGCCACACACACGTGGTGGTCAGGGCCTGAATAAAGATAATGCTTCCTGAGGTCTGCCTGCTTGTGAGTCTGATTCCGCCGTTCGCCTAACCTGGAACCTGCCGGATCATGGGGGTTGCTGAGCCACGTGGCCTGGGATGGCACAAAGAGAAATCCACCGCCATCCAGCCTCATCTTTAATTATTTGATGCAAGACTCCTGGTATGCTCTGGGGACTATATGGGATGGTGGGGAATGAACAAGGTGCAAGGCAAGTGCCCTCTCTGTTGTACTATGATACCTCCATTTCATCAACAATTTATTAAATCAACCCTTCTGTCTATAGATTAAGCCTTTTTACTCTGAAAGCAATTTTGGGAAAAATAGCATACTTTGCAATGATTTTCCCACAATGCATCAGTTTTTTAGGGGAGCTGAAAAAACAAATTAATTAAAATAAGATACATAGGAGAATAAACCCCCAAATATTCTCATATTTTTTTAAGACTAAAGAATTTACATTATGGGGCTGGTGAGGTGGCGCTAGAGGTAAGGTATCTGCCTTGCAAGCACTAGCCAAGGATCAGGACAGCAGTTCGATCCCCCGGCTTGGTCCCCCCAAGCCAGGGGCAATTTCTGAGCACTTAGCCAGGAGTAACCCCTGAGCATCAATCAGTTGTGGCTGAAAAACCAAAAATAAAAAAGAATTTACATTACATGGTGTGTGTGTGTGTGTGTGTGTGTGTGTGTGTGTGTGTGTGTGTGTGTGTGTGTGTGTGTGTGTGCTTGGTCTCTTGGTTTAGTTAGGTCAGGTTTTTTTTGTTTTGTTTTGTTTTGGGGGGGGGAACTACACCTGGCAGTGCTCAGGAATTACTCCTGGTTCAGCACTCAGGAATCACTCCTGGTGGACCTAGGGACAGGACACTAGGACACAAGGGATGAATCTTGGGTCAGCCACATACAAGACAAGTATTCTACCTACTGTACTATCTCTGGCCCCAACACACTACTGTATATTTTAAAGTAAATGAGACAGACTGAAAAGAATGGTATAGACTGGGGCATTTAGGAGAGGAGAGGGGTTTTCTCATGACAAGAATTACTCCATGTAGCAACGCTTGCTTGTAAATATAGATGTTTCCATACTTTAAAATTTATTTCTCGAATGCACCTAAATTCAGATAGTCTTCTTTCCTTAAGATTATAGCAGTGCTTCTCAAATAATGGGGTGCGCCCCCCAGAGGAGTGTGAAGCTTCGTAAAGGAGGCGCTTTTGACCTCAGCAAACACTGTCATAACAAGCTAAGCCCCCGTGTTTATGTCTCTGTATGTCTCTGGAGCTGAGAATTGCTGTGTCCTGCTTCCAAGCCCGCTTCGAAAAGCTATGCATTGTAAAACGTGCTCATTGTAGCCATTAATCCAGATATCACCTCTGATGAAAAAATCAGCTCAAATTATTTGATATATTTTTGTTTTGCAGGTTAAAGTTTTTTTTTTTTTTTTAATAAAGATACTATTTACAGTCGCGTGAAGGGCACGAAAAATGTTTTGTTCTTCCTAGGGGGGCATGACAGAAAATAATTGAGAAGCACTGGGTTATAGCAACATTTTCTTCCAAAGCTCACAGGATCTGAATTGACTTTGGTTTTACCTGCAGAGAAAGCCCTTCTTTGAATACTTAGGACAAGTATGTCTGAACATTTTGTGGTGTCATTAAAAGCAGATAGCCAGGATGGAGAATATGGTTCAAGTGGATGAAGAAATGCAAGTGCAAGAAGACCCTGGGTCAAGTTTCTGGCATTGCTTGGAGTCAACTAAAATATTTAAATAATAAAGTAATGTAAATGACCAGATAATCTAATCTTCTTTTAAAAAAAAATATGAAGCATAAAACTGCCTCCTTCATTGTATCCCAGGACCATGAAGGTAAACAAGATGTACCAGAAAGCTCCTCGGAGCCTGCCTTTTCAGGCAGCCTCTCACAGCTCTGCGAATGACAGGCACAATGAAGACATGTTTCCAAGGCCTCCTTCACTGGGGGGCACCTCATGGGCTTTTTTTATTTCCAGTTAGCTGCCAGGTTGGCAAAAGTGAAAGTAACTTTAAAGCCCCTGAGATCAAAACATAAAGGTGAAAAAAAAAAACACAACAATAACTAAATTGTCACCTCAGCAATGATTGCTAGCAAAACCAAAGAGGAAAGAGAAGATATTAACCTTTCTAAACCTACATGCAGGCAACAGACTATGCAGCAACTCTATACAACCCGGGGAAGGTGTGAGACATGGTGGAGTCTGCTGCTTCCTTCAGGCCCAGGGAATGTCTGCTTGACACCTCTCAATCTGCCTCCCCACACCCCACTGCCTTCTATTTTTATAACTTAGAGAGGAACAGGAAGGGGTCTATTTTTTTTTAAACAATGTTTTGAAGTAGTTAAGGTTAGCCTGTACTTTGGGAGTTGATGAGACTGTGAACTTGCCATAGAATGATTTTGACCTGGGGCATGGGGGCTCTGGATCCCAACAATGTGACAAAGGAGGAACTGACTAGTCAGATTGGGGGACGGTGGGACACAAATTATCCCTCCCACATTAACTATTCCTCCTTTCACACAAATTATAAGAGCCCCAATGAATTCTGCTTGTGAAACTCATCTCCATGAGTGTTTTATACTCCAGCAAGGAAAGGCAGCAAACTTCAGGGATGGAACAGTGGCCAGTCTCAGGAGAAACTCTTGGGGACTCAGGGATGAGGTGGAAGGTGGAGGAGGAAGAGCCTCTCAGTGTCCTAAGATTTACATAATCTAAAAAGGAGCCATTAGTGAAAATAGAGATATGAAAAATAGGTACCTCAGTTCCCAATTAAGTACTATTCCTTCAGTATAATTTTTGGATTTGGTTTTGTTTTTCTGTTTTTTTTTGTTTTTTTTTTTTTTTTTATTCCTAGTAGCTGCTTCCAAACACTTTTCTTTTTCTTTTTTTTTTTTTTTTTTTGGTTTTTGGTTTTTGGGCCACACCCGGCAGTGCTCAGGGGTTACTCCTGGCTGTCTGCTCAGAAATAGCTCCTTGCAGGCACGGGGGACCATATGGGACACCAGGATTCAAACCAACCACCTTTGGTCCTGGATCGGCTGCTTGCAAGGCAAACGCCGCTGTATTATCTCTTCGGGCCCTTCCAAACACTTTTCTAATTGCTTCCTTTTTAATGTATCACCTTATTTTTTCTTTTCCATTAGATTAGTTCTCCATCAGACAGTTTGCCATATTTAGAAAAGAAAGCTCAATTAATTACTAATTTCAGATAAATAGCAAATATAATTTATTATTAATTTCAGATAAAGGGCTAATGAATCTTGTCAGTACAAATATATCCTATGTAATATTTGTACATGTTTATAGTGAAAAAGTTTTTAGTTGCTTATTATCTACCATTTGACAGGCATACACTGAGAAAATCTGAATTTGAAATTCAAAGATCTGAAAAATCTATAATCAGACATTCCCAAATAATGATTTTCAGAATATGAAATTCAAATTTAATTGAGAATTTATTATTTATTATATATGGTCATGCTAAGTTCAGTTTTATCTTTTTTAATGGTATTTTGACAATTTTAAGTGAGGAGTACTCTTTAAGCCAAAGGCAAAGAATGGAATACAGGTCAATAAATGTACAATCTATGACCTCGCATAATACATTTCTCTTAATGCAAAGGGCTAGCTAATAATAGGGTAAATGGATTTTCTTTGAGGGGGTTGGGTCACACCTGGCAGTGCTCAAGGGTTACTCCTGGCTCTATGCTCAGAAATCGCTCCTGGCAGGCTCGGCAAACCATACGGGATGCCAGGATTCAAACCACCATCCTTCTGCATGCAAGGCAAATGCCCTACCTTCATGCTATCTCTCTGGCTCCGGTAAATGGATTGTTTTAAGTGAGTTTCTGATCCCAGAAGTTAACTTTACAACAAATATTCACAGCTTTCTACACACATATGATGAGCCATGAGGCTGGATTTCTAAACGAGCTGCATTATAATCCTAGTCCATGATGATTGAATAGGGAGAAAATTCTTTTTTTTTTTTAACTGAGAGGACTTCAATTTAGATTAAGGTATAAAATAAATTTTGAATACATTTTAAATATCTAAGACAGATGCTTGTTTAGTTAGAAAATTTCAAGGATACCTCTTCCTCTTTCACACTGGTAGTTAAACTGAGGCTTTAGAGGAATAGTATACATTTAAAATGCTGTAAAGAGTGGTACTAGGGGCCACAGTGATAATATAGCAGGAAGGGCAATTGCCTTGCATGCGGTTGACCCAGTTTGGATTCCTGTAACCTGATATGGTTCCCAGAGCTACTAGGAGTGACCCCTGGGTGCAGAGCCAGGAGAAACACTTGAGCACAACCTGGCTTGGCTCCAAATCAAAACCAAACTGAAAGGAAACAAAACAAAAAGGTATCAATTACCCCCCCCCCACACACACACACACATACCAACAGCTTGCATTTTTTGCGTTGCATAGAATTTTTTTTATAACCTTAAAAATAGATGCATTTAAAATTAAATTGTGGCAACTTTCTTCCTCAGTGATAGATATATGTAAAAATTTTTTGAATAGGGAGTTACATTAGGAAGTGTTGGAGGAAGAGTTTGTGCTGTCAAGATGAATCTCATACTAGGATTGTACTCTCACTTAAACTATTTTCTGGAACCTGAGAGTGATTTCACATTCTATAGCATCTTAGATTTTTTTTGGCCTTTCCCAAACTTTATTTTTTTAAATAAATACATAATAAGTAGAACTGACCAGCACATTAAATTCAGGTCATCTCATATGTGCCAGTGAGTGAATTGGTATGATGGGTAAACTGAGGAAGACCTCTCTTTTCCCACTGAAAAAAATGCTGGAGTCTTATACTGAGAGTATCAGGGTTCTATTTTACTCATAAAAGTCTTCAGCTGAAGAAGAGCTCAGTCTGTCAGGGAAATTTAAGTCTGCCAAATAGTCTCTCCACATACTCCCTGTGTAATACTCCTTTGTAATCTCTTCATAAAACCATTTGCCCTTTTTAAAGGCAATTATTATATATTGCTCATAGTCCACAATCGATCCCACAACTAATGTCAAATCTTCACCGTTGTCTCTGGATTCCCACCCCATTACCAAACCTAGTCCCTTGGTAGGCACCAAATAATCTATTTTATATTCTTGTTTATGGATAATAATTTTTTAAGTACAGAATGAAGACAATGTCCACAAATGCAGCCACCATATTTGCACCTGGCCAGCTCCAGAGACTCACCTTGTTCTCAAAAGAGATGTAAACCAAGTCATGAAAAATTATGCCAGTTAAAAGCTGGCAATCTAGGAGGAGAGGGTGGGTCAAGTCAACCTCTGGAGAGACTAGAAAGTACATAAAAAGGAGCAAATTGGTTTTATAAGAAGCCATTCCTGCTGCACACATTACTCCCGATTACTGTTTCACCAGTGTCTCTGCTTTATTACTCCTCTACAGCTATCAGCAGACACCAATCTGACCACAAAACTCCAGGTATACTGGTACTTGGGTGGATATCACCAGGACATTTTTGGAGTGAGTGTGGGCATCCTCCCCTTGCCGTTTTACTTCTGGAAGATCTAGCGGCTAAACATCCACCCCATTATCAGCAATAGTGCCTGGAATTCCTGGGCTGTGTATCAATCTCATTTTTGTTTAATGCTGTCATCTCTGTAGGAAAATACCAATTTAGATGCCTAGGTGTATCCAAAATCACCTAAAGTTCAGAAACAAAATAAAATAACAGAGTCACAAGAGCTTACTAAACCTCTGACAAATACTTAATAACCTCATAGGAGATAAAATAATTTTCACAAATTTGCTTGTCACTATAATTCTTTTTCTTTTTCTCTTCCTTTTTTATTTTCTTTTTGGGCCACACCCGGTGATGCTCAGGGGTTACTCCTGACTATACACTCAAAAATCAATCGCCCCTGGCTCAGGATACCATATAAGATGCTGGGAATCAAACCAGGTTGGTCCTGGATCAACAGGTGTGCAAGGCAAACACCCTCCCACTGTGTGCTATTGCTCTGACCCTCTTCCTTTTTTTATTCCTTTTTAAAATAATTTCTCTCCTTCTTATATGAAAAAAAAAAGAATTATGGCCAACTATGTGATTCATACTCTTTAAAGTAAATTTAAACATATAAAGAGCTAGAAAGAGCCCCTCTAAAGTACAGCAAGAAGAAAATGTGTGAAAATTAATTAATGTATCTTTTAATGAGGTCATGAAGTCATTGTCAGAAAGTTTGCTAAGTGATTTGTTGTTAGTGGATTTTCTGTTATTTCTTTTGTTTCTGAACACTAGGTGGTTTTGAATCCACATTAACATCTGAATCATTGTATACTTACTGTGATGAAAGTATTGAAGAATTTGGAGTTGTCTCACTGCCCCATATGTGGCCCTGTGGTCCAGAATTTCCGAGCTCTGTGGCTGATATTTAAGCTTTTACAGAATGTGGTTTCAGCTACCAGGCCTTTCAAAAGTACAAGAAGGTGGGGGTAGGGGTTTGCACCTGCACTCATTCCACAGAAGTCCTGGAGATGTCAGGCCAAATATTATCATATCTGGAATTTCGGTTTTTTTTTTTGGCTCTGTGCAGAATTCCAGGTTTGAGTGGGGAAGCTGCGCCATTGGGGAAGCAATGGTTGTGGGTGGTGAGTGCAGCTGGCATGGCTTCAGCAAGGTGAGGATTTGGCCCACCCTCTTTTTCCAGGATTGCTTTTTCAGTTGCGTGACTGGTGTACCCATGGTTTTACATGGTGTGGTATACACCTCTTTTGAGAATAGTCTATGGAGCTCTATTGCAGACATGAGGACTACATTTGCACATCTTAGATCTGATAAAACATGATTTTGTTTGTTTGCTTTTTTGTTTGTTTTTGGGCCATACCCTGAAGTCCTCAAGTCTTATCACTGGACTCAGGTACCTCTCCTGGTGGTGCTGGGTTGGCCACATGCAAGGCAACTGCTCTACCTACTGTATGGTCACCACTGCCCCAAGACATGATTTTTTTACTATGCAAAAAAAAAATAAAATTATAAATGAAATTTAAATACCAGGGGCCAGAGCGGTGCATAAGCAGTAGGGCATTTGCCTTGCATGCATTAACCTAGGACAGACTGTATTTGGATCCCCCAGCATCCCATATGATCCCTCAAGCCAGGAGAGATTGAGCTTCACGGGGCGAGGCCCAGAAACAAAAACAAAAGAAATTTAAAGACCATTCTTATTCTACATTTCCTTTCATCTCACTGCTGATCCCATAATTCTGGGATTCCTAGAGAAAAGATCATAATAAGCTTGGTGTGTATTTTTGAACCATGATTTTTTAATATATACACACATAATATGTATAACCAAGTATCTATTTTAACTATATATGCATATATATGTATATAATTATAAACAATACATATATGATTTCGGAATCACAATTGGCAGTGCTCACGGATCACTTTATAGACCACATGGTGTGCCAGGATTTGAACATGAGTCAGCCACAAGCAAGGCAAGAACATTATTCCCTGAACTTTTTGGCCTCTGGTTATTTGTGTTTGTTTTCTAAATATAAATTATTATTCTCAGTTTTGTCCACACAAAATATTTCTACTTATCTTTTAAAATTACTAAGTACTGGGGGCCAGAGAGATAGCACAACAGTAGGGCATTTGCCTTGCATGCAGCCAACCCAGGACGAGCCTGGGTTTGATTCCCGCCATTCCATATGGTCCCCCGAGTCTACCAGGTGTGATTTCTGAGTGCAGAGCCTAGAGTAACCTCTGAGAGGCACCAGTTGTGGCCCAAAATCAAATAACCAAAACAAATAAATAAATAAATAAAAATTACTAAGTACTATGTTGACTAGTATGGAGATAAATATTTTATTCAAAATATTTTCAGTTTCATATTATTAAAAACAAGGCTCTTTAATAACACATTTTTGAACAGAATTACCAGGTTGTAGATTATGTATATCTTCACTTTTCAACTTACTTTTAACTTAATTCTACCTACATTGAGTGCTGTTCAGCCTTATGAATGAAATCTAGATCTGTTATTATGTGAAGTTTGGTTATTTTCTCCTCAAAGGAAAAGTTAATTAAACCATCTACATGTCCTAAATCATCACTGTATTTCCAAAGATTTCAGTGCTTTGTATCTCATATATCCATTTGGAATTGGAGAGATAAAATCGCATCACTGAGAATTTTAATGACATAAGAATATGTGTCACAAAAGAGAAAAGAGCTGGAAGTTACACCTCACCTCATGAAGCTCACCACAAACAGGGATGAATTTAGTTAAAGAAATAACTACGTTTTGAACTATCCTAATAATGAGAATGTACGAGGGAAATAGAAAGTCTGTCTAGAGTACAGACGGGGGTTGGGTGGGGAGGAGGGAGATTTGGGATATTGGTGATGGGAATGTTGCACTGGTGATGGGTGGTGTTCTTTACATGATTGAAACCCAAACACAATCATGTATGTAATAAATTTGCTTAAATAAAAAATTATAAAAAAATAGTATCAAAAACATCAAGAAACTAGGAATCATTGCAGCACTATTTACCATAGCAAGACTCTGAAAACAGCCAAGATACCCTTCAACAGATGAATGCTAAAGAAACTGTGGTACATATACACAATGAAATATTATGCAGCTGTCAGGAGAAATGAAGTCATGAAATTTTCCTATACATGGATGTACATGGAATCTATCATGCTGAGTGAAATAATTCAAAGAGAGAGAAAGATGCAGAATGGTCTCACTCATCTATGGGTTTTAAGAAAAATGAAAGACATTCTTGCAATAATAACTTTCAGACATGAAAGAGAAAAGAGCTGGAAGTTACGAGGGAAATAGAAAGCCTGTCTAGAGTACAGGCGGGGGGTTTGGTGGGGAGGAGGAAGATTTGGGACATTGGTGATGGGAATATTGCACTGGTGATGGGTGGTGTTCTTTACATGACTGAAACCCAAACACAATCATGTATGTAATAAAGTTGTTTAAATAAAAAAATTAAAAAAATAAAAGCATATATTAGCTTAAAAAAAAGAATATGTGTCAAAGGTCTAAGGCTTGGTTGGACAGTGCACATCTAAGAGTTTCCTGTGAAGAACTAAATAAAGACGTATACAAGTGTTAAGTTATAAGGTATTAACTGAAGATAAGTTTATAACAGTTGTTATGATTTTACAATATATGCCTCTGCAGTTAGAATAAATTTCCCTTGGGAAAAGTGGTCAAGAAAGTACACATATCATGTTCAAACAAGAAAGAGAAGTAAAATAAAATTTGAAGACTATTTCTTCCTCTTTTACCTTTTTTGGCTTCACAACCCTCTGGTGCCTACTGCCTATTTTTGACTCTATACTAAGGAGTGATCGCTGCTTCTGCTCAGAGGACTATGTGTGGTCCAGAGATCAAAGTGAGGTTGGCTGGTATGGTCACAAGCCAAACACCTTATTTACTCCCTGTACTCTCTCTCTGAACCCTAAAGAAAATTACTTCTTTTCTTTTTCTCGGGGGAATTAGGCCACACCCAGGGGAGCTGAGAGGTTACTCCTGGCTCTGCTTCTGGAAATAACTCCTCGCAATGTCAGGGGACATATGGGGTGCCTGGAATTGAACCCGGCTCAGTCCTGATGCATGCAAGGAAAATGCCCCACCTCTGTGCTATCACTCAGTTCCCTACTTCTTTATTTTTTGAGGAGTGTTACACTGTGCTCAGGGATCACTTCTGGCTTGGGAGACCAGATGGGGTGCTGGGGAACAAACCCAGCTTAGCTATGTGCACAGCAAGCATCTTACTACTGTACTATTGCTCTAATCCAGAATAATTTGTTTAGAAAATAATTTCCAGCAAATGGAATCTGTAATAACCAAGGCATTATCAGTAGCTTTCTCTGAAATATGAATAAAAAATGGGTTCTACTTTCTTCCTTTTGCCTTTTCCCTAATTTTGGGGGGGAAGTGGGGTATTTGGGCCACACCAGTAGTTCATGAGTCACTCATGTGCAAGTGCCTTATCTGCTGTACTATATCTCTGGCCCACCTGTCTCCTAATTTTCAAACAAAGAAACCATACCTATAACAAAATTATTTCTTTTTATATATGCTAGGATTTTATTTGGTTGGAATATCATTTTATCTGGGAATAATTTTAGTTTTCCTGTGCATTTTCTTTGTTCCTGGTCTCCAAATTGTTTAAAGGACACTAAGCAAAAATATACAAAAATGACTGGTGTAAAAACAAACAAAAACAAACAAACAAAAAATGACTGGTGCCTTTCTTTTATTGACTAATCCAGTTGGCCTATTTTTGAAAAAAAAAAAAAAAGAAAAACTCCTCTGCTTACTTTTTTAGGTGAAAAATTTATGATCCCATTAATTACCTACAAAGAAATTGATGTGACAGCTTTGATTAATAACACGTTTAAGTATGGAGCTGGAGCAGTGACGCAAGTGGTAGGGCGTTTGCCTTGCACATGCTAACCTAGGATCACTGTTTGATCCCCCTGTGTCGCATTTTCCCCAAGCCAGGAGCGACTTCTGAGTGCATAGCCAGGAGTAATCCATGAGAGTCTCTGGGTATGAAAAAAAAAGGGGTGGTGGTGGAGAGATAGCACAGTGGTAAGGTGTTTACCTTAGGCACAGAAGGATGGTGGTTCGAATCCCAGCGTCCCATATGGTCCCCCAAGCCTGCCTGGAGCAATTTCTGAGCTTAGAGCCAGGAGTAACCCCTGAGCGCTGTGGGGTGTGACACAAAAACAAAAACAAAAACAAAAAAGGTTTAAGTAATCTAATGCTTCATTTACTTGTGTAAATTTTTAGTTTGAAAGAAACTTAAACCTCTATAATAATTTTTTCCTTCTAAACAGTATAATTAAGGCATATATTTTTAACTTAGTCAAATGTATTTGTTACAAATCTTTAATTAGTTTCAATGTGCCCCAGCTATAGGGTACGTATAGAATATGACTGCTGATAAAAGTAAAAGTGACTCATATTTAAATGATTTAAGATTACAAAACTATTAAAATGAAATCTAGCACCGAATATGGAAAACAGCATGTTTTCATTGGGGATGACAATAAGAACTCAACATTTTTTTTAAAAAGTATGTAAGATTAAAAAAAAGAAAAATGTTATTTTTATAAATATATACAAAAGAGACTGGAGAGATAGCACAGCCGTAGGGCATTTGCCTTGCATGTAGCTGTATGTATGGACCCAGATCCGATTCCTGGCATCCCAGATGGTCCCCTAGCCTACCAGGAGTAACCCCTGAGCGCTGCTGGATATACATAAATATGTACAAAAGGCCTTTTGTTCATGACCTTCTTTTGATGTCACTTAAGAGAATTACACTACAAAAGAGAGTTCATGTTCCTCTCTACCTTTGAACCACTGAGTTCAGGAATCCAGAAGCCACAGAATAGATTCTCCAGCGAAAGCCACTTGAAAATATCACGAAATGGACTTAAAGAGATTTTGAAGATTTTTCTTGAGGCTTCCTGTTAGTTAATACCTGAAGAAGATAGGTTTGCATCTTTTTATGAATGAAGTCAGTCATCTTTTAGATCAAACCTGAGCTCTCTCTTAGGACCAAGCAAGCTTTTACAGGTTTCCAGCCCAGGAGTGAGCTGTGGGACTAAGCAATGTTTAAGAGGAGTTTTTAGATTCCTTACTTAATTCTTTCTTTTTTTAAAATATATAAAGTCTTTATTTAAGCACTATGATTACAAGCATGATTGTAGTTGGGTTTCGATCATAAACAGAATATCCCCCTTTTGAGAAGAAAAAAAAAGTGGTGTAAAGAGGTAAAAGGATCTGCCATCATGGTTTCATATGAGAGAGAGAGAGAGAGAGAGAGAGAGAGAGAGAGAGAGAGAGAGAGAGAGAGAGAGAGAGAGAGAGAGAGAGAGAGGAGAGAGAGAGGAGAGAGAGAGAGAGAGACGGGGAGAGAGGAGGAGAGAGAGGAGGAGGAGAGAGAAGAGAGGAGAGAGAAGAGAGGAGAGAGGAGAAAGGGAGAGGGGAGAGAGGGGAGAGAAGAGAGGAGAAAGGGAGAGAGGGGAGAGAAGAGAGGAGAGAGAGGAGAGAGGAGAGAGGAGGGAGGGAGGGAGAGAGGAGAAAGAGGGAGAGAGAAGAGAGGAGAGAGAGAAGAGAGGAGAGAAAGGGAGAGAGGAGAAAGGGAGAGAGAAGAGGAGAGAAAGGAGAGGAGAGAGAGGGAGAGAGGAGAGAAAGGAGAGGAGAGAGGAGAGAATGGGGGAGAGAGAGGAGAAAGAGGGAGAGAGAGAAGAGAGGAGAAAGAGAGAGGGAGGGAAATGGGTCAGCTATGTGACTGGGGCTTGACTCCTGAGAGCCAGAGATTTGGAAGCAAGCTGGGGAGACTCAGTGGGGAGCGTTGGTTAAACCAGCGCACCACGTGCTTGCGTGGCTCCCCGCATTCCAGACAGACAATAGCTCTGGAACTGGTGTGAACGACACCCCACCCCCACAATTAACCTCAAAGAGGCGAGAATTTCACAGTCGAACTGAGGACCATTTAAATTCAGGCAGTGTCAGAAAACAAGCATCTATTTGGAACCAAAAGAACAATTTGTCTCTTTTCTTTTGCATTGCCTGCCCCATTAATTTTCCCAGAATAAAACATCTTCAAACAGACTTTGACAATGCCCCCATCTCCTCGGCTGGGCTGAGAGATCTGTAAAGGGGAAAAGGGAAGGGCTTTTGGAGAAAACAGTGACACAATGGACTTTCACCTTCAAGGAGGAGGATTTCCAGAATGAGGAAGCAGCAGTAACACTTGTTCTGAGTAAGCCCCTTCTCTTAGAGAGATGATATTCTTTCAAAGTCCACCAACCACACTTCTTAGTATGTGAACACTTTTAAGACTAAAGCACATAGCTAGGGCTTCAGTAATAACTTTACATTTTTTCTTGGTCTCATGATTTTTCAATTAGTCCAAAAATAGTGACTCAATGCTACTGGCACAACTCTTCCTCTATGCTTGCCATATGCATTAACAATGCAAAGTGTCCATACATTGACAAATATCTGACTGGAATCCAGACCCAGCAACCAATCATGAAATGCTACTGTAATCTTCAAAGTCATAAAAATGTCTCTCCAAAGTTAAGTCTAATTCCTGTGGTTATAGCTTCCTAACCTTGGTAAATAGTCCAATGGATCATTCACAATATGAAATAAAAATTTTAGGAAGAATATAATTTAATAAACCATCATGATATGAGCCTATTTATTTCTCTACTCATTCCATTTTGGTTACTTCTTCTATCTATATTTCATTAGCTCTAACCTCTGCTCTCTGTCCAATACTGTTTTTCTAAGTATCCTGAATAATAATTAATAATAATAATACTGCCATGCATGCATTGATTTCTACTTATGTAACTGATTCTGCAATAGACTCCTATGCTATCACAACAACCCAAGACATAAAGTTAGATTCATGTTATCTTGTCATTAAATGTAAGTTCCAAGAAGTCAGGTATTGTATGTCTATGTTTCTAGTTTATCTATGAATCAACAAGGATCTGTAAAGTAATTTGCATCTATTTGTGTAATCACAGGTCAGGGTCCAGTAAATATCTTTTAAAATAAGTCAATCTTTTGAGCAAATTTTTTTTGTTTGTTTTGGTCCACACTTGTGGTGTGTAGTGACTACACCTGGCTCAATGCTCAGAGGTCACTCACAGTGGTACCTGAGAAACAATGTGTGTACTAGGAATTGAATTTAGGCCTCCTGGTTGCAAAGCATATGCTTAGCCCTTTGAGCCATCACCTGGTATCTGACTAAACCATTTTATTGAAGATCTTTAACTTCTTTTATTACTGAAACCCAGGTATTTAATAAATCTTGGTTCTTTACTTTCCAAATCTTTTCAGAGTAGAGTTTTTATCCTTAACTTTACAACTGCTCCCTTGATCCAGGCTAGATGGTCATCTTCCTGGATAATAGTAAAGGTAATAAATGGTTTCAATTCTACTACCCGCATTTTTCAATCCTCTGCTAGCAATGTAGGGTCAGGGGGTCATTTGAGAGAAGTCAGGAGGCTCCACTGATGGGGGCTGGAGAGAGAGTGCAGCAGTAGGGTGTTTGCCTTAGATGTTGAAGGATGGTGGTTCGAATCCCGGCATCCCATATGGTCCCCTGAGCCTGCCAGGAGCGATTTCTGAGTGTAGAGCCAGGAGGAACCCCTGAGTGCTGCCGGGAGTGACCCAAAAACCAAAAAAAAAAAAAAAAAAAAAAGAAGAAGAAAAGAGGGCCGGGTGGTGGCGCTAAAGGTAAGGTGCCTGCCTTGCCTGCGCTAACCTTGGACGGACCGCGGTTCGATCCCCCGGTGTCCCATATGGTCCCCCAAGCCAGGAGCAACTTCTGAGCACATAGCCAGGAGTAACCCCTGAGCGTTACTGGGTGTGGCCCAAAAACCAAAAAAAAAAAAAAAAAAAAAAAAAAAAAAAAAAAAAGAAGAAGAAAAGAAAACCTTTTACTGAGTCAGCTCAAATGGCTCAACTGGTAGGGCAGCACCTTGCATAAGCGAGGTCTTCAGTTCATTCCCATTTTGCATGTCCTGTGCCCTGGGGATATCTGAGCACTGCAGAGGGTAGTCACTGCATCTGAGAAACAAAACAATTATTTTCCTAAAGTTTCTTGTATCACTCAAAGGAAAAGCTTCAATAGCCTACAAAGTTCAACGTGATGTGCTTCTGTTACTTTTCTAATTTCACTTCATTCTTCCTAATTTTTTATTTACTCTGTTCTCTCTTTTCGCTTTTATTTGAACATGGTGAGCACAATTCCACTTCAGACTTCTTTCTTGTTTGCTTATTTGTTTGTTTAATTTGTTATAAAATCTTTATCTTCCAGTATTGGTATCTAGTAGGTAATAAGACATTTATTTGTTCAGGGCCAGAGTGATAGCACAGTGGTAGGGCATTTGCTTTGCACTTGGCCAACCCAGAAAGGACCCTGGATCGATTCCAGCATCCTGTATGTTTCCTGAGCTGCCAGGAATGATTTTTGAGTGCAGAGCCAGGAGTAACTTCTAAGCACTGCTGGGTATGACACAAAAACAAACAAACAAAGCAAAGATATTTGTTTATTGCTAAATATTGGATGAATAAGTGAGGATATAAAGAGACTAAGTGAAAGTGCTAAGATAAAAATCCAGCTTACAGTGTCAGGCCCTTTTCTTTTCATGCTTCTCAAACTTGGGTATCAGAGTCACCTTCAGGATGAATACTAGTTAACTTGCAGGTGCCTGGGTCTCTAGCTAAACATAAGGAATTAAATGAAAAAGCACCCAACAAGGTCCTGGGCTAGCTAATCTGCTGGTTCAGAAGACTGTAAATGAAAACCAACATTTCCTACCCAAGACAGAACCAGCTGGAACAATCTGATTTTGAAGTCAGATGGAATCTGGGTCCCGATCTAACTATTCTATTACTAGTTGCCATCTTTCCATTTCTGATAAGAAACTTATTTTTTGTTTTGTTTTGTTTTTAGTTTTTGGGTTACACCCAGCTTGCTCAAGGGTTACTCCTGGCTTTGTGCTCAGAAATCACTCCTGGCAGGCTCAGGAGACCATTTGGGACTCTGGGATTCAAACCACCTTTCATCCTGGATCGGCTGCATACAAGGCAAATGCCCTACTACTATACTATCTCTCTGGCCCCTGATATGAAACTTTTTGAGAAAAGAACCTCAGTATCAAAGTGCATCAAATTTCTTTATAATAAAATTTTATGCCAGGAATTTCCTAACTATAACATTGGTGAGTATCTAATTTGTTTATATGGTCTCTCATCTTTAAATTAGCAATAATACTAGTCCCTATCACAAAAATCTCTGAAATTATTATGAATAGATTTATGCTATAAAAATATCAGAAAATTATCTGCCTATACCACATTATTTAATAAGAGTCCAACCAGAAGTATGATATAAATCATTGAAGCTAAGTCCTAGTCAATTTAATAAAAGATACAACTTTGTAATGGCAGTTTGTTCCATGCATTCTTTATGAGTTTGATGGCAAAATAAGATCAGAGATGATTTGGTCCTAATATTTTTTCAACTAACAAAGCATACCCTAAGTTATTATATAATTATATATAAAACTTGCAGAAGATGACAGATGAATTGCTTGTTGCTCAGTCATTGTGGTGCAAGGACCAATAGAGCCAGCATCAACAGGAAGCAAGCTTATTAAAAAACTATCACAAGGGCTGGAGATATAGATACAGTACAGTGGGTAGGGTGAATGCTTTGCATGCAGTCAACCAAGGTTTTACCCCCAGTGTTTTCTATATGGTCCTCTGAGTACTACATGGTCAAGTGTAAACCTTGAGCACAGCTGGCGTGGCCCACAAATAAAACTAAACACACAAAAAAACAGAATGTGAGTCTACATTTTAGATGTGCTATATTCAAAGCATTTTCCTAGTTCTTACACTCAATTGTGCATTGGACTGTCTTGGAAATAATTTAAAATTGGAACATGGATTTTATACTACAGATGTTACTCGATTTTATCTAGTATGCACATAGGTTATTATGATTTCTAAATCTCCCTAGCTGATTTTAATGTGCAACAAAATATGATAACTCTATGAGAAACACTCTAGATGCCAATCACTCTCCAGAAATTTTAAATAGATAGAAATTGAGTCATCAGCAAGGCATGAGGATGAGCTCTTGTTTCTTGTTTATAAGAAAAGTACAAACCAGCGATAATTTTTAACTCCCTTTTAGGAGGAAAAAGCCACAAACATAACAATTAGGGATGGGCAATTCTATATGTTTATAGTAAATATGAGCAGACATATTATTATCAACTTTGACACTGCAAGATTTATTTAGTAGGAAAAGATAAGATAAAATTACATTTCAAATGAAAATGTAAAAGACTCATCACTTGGGCCCAGAGAGATATCACAACGGCGTTTGCCTTGCAAGCAGCTGATCCAGAACCAAAGTTGGTTGGTTCGAATCCCGGTGTCCCATATGGTCTTCTGTGCCTGCCAGGAGCTATTTCTGAGCAAACAGCCAGGAGTAATCCCTGAGCACTGCCGGGTGTGGCCCAAAAACAAAAACAAAAACAAAAACAAAAACAAAAAAGACTCATCACTTTCCATACTGATACCCACAATATATTTTCTGTGTATTCCTAGAAGTCTAATTTGGTAATGTGAGTTTTAAAAGCCAAATGCACGCTCCCAGTTAACTTTACTCACTTTAGATCTATAAAAGTGGATGAATGATTTTAGCTCTGTGTTTTTCTTGCTCTTGTTACCTTCCACAATTAGATTGCTGATTAGAATTTTCTCTTTATAAGCATGTTTTATGAAGAGAATGCATAATCATTTCTTGAATCCTTCCCATTAACTGTCTGGCACTTCAGTTTGCTCTTCTCTGACCCAGAGATAACTTCTAGCCTATCTCCCTTGTGGGAAGGATTCACTGAGATAAAAAAAAAAGACTAAATGCTTTGAAAAGGATAAAGGAGCTTATGGCCAGTGGGACAGAGGAAGTAACCTTGATATAACTCCATTTGTTGAAAGTTAATGTGAGAGGTATTTAGTAGTTTATGTATTTGCCTCTGAAACCCATTGCCATCTTGCAAAGCATTGCCCTTGTTATTTGGACAGGAAGGCTGCTACTAGTGAGAAGCAATGATATGTAATGGTTCTGAGAGTCAGTAATTAAAAAAAAAAAGTAAATATTGTGTTATCATGGAGGGTGGTGAGGGAGAAGGTGAAATAGCAGCTTAGTTTTAAGAAGAAAAAGAAAAGATGGAGGTAGGTAGTGAAGAGGAAGTTGATGCGTGTACATAGTACTTCAAAGTTTTCAGTGGTAGAAGCCCTCTGCAAACAGGCTAATCCTAGCTCTTACTGTAGGACCCAAAATGTATTTGCCTAAAATAAAAGTAAATGAGTGTTTGAGGGTAAAATTTTACTTGGTGGAAAGCAAGTTTCAGCATATTAGGATAACACACTTAACTACTAAATACTTTTATTTTTATATTTTGGGGGTCTATCCCCATTTACAACTAACTACAATCTACAATAGCAGTACTCAGGGGCCCAGGAGCTATGACCTGTGATAATTAGCCAACCATGTCTCTCACTATCAGTGTTTACATGCGGTGATGTAGTTCTGATCAGATCAGTAGAACTGGGGTTTTTCTAGGCTATGGATTATTGGGGTTCAAATTCTGACTGCTGAGCTATCTCCCTGTCCCACAAAATACTCATTAAAATGTAAAAAAATGATCATTTGTTTATGTAATAGAGTCAAATTATTCAAAGGGCAGATATAGATCATAGGAAGAAATGGTGGCATCCTGGCAAAAGAAAAAAAAGCAAAAACAATCTTACTGAACTCTGGGAGATAATCAAAGGAATCAAACGTTTGAGGCATGAGAGGAGACCATTGCGGTATGAGACTTTGCTCTAACTTCACCAGTCTCCCTGGTGTGGCTGTGATTTTAAAGATAATAGTCAATATTCCTGGAGTTAGTGCCAGGCTTTAGAGGAAAAAGACATCTGTTTCCAAGAAATTGTGTTCATCTTGACTTGAACATGTTTCTCCGAAGTACTGATGTTACAGGCTTATATTTTTTCCTGCCTCACCTGGAACTCTTTTAGAGTAGATTTGATTATGGTCTGACTCAACAAATATAGAAATGGAATCATCAGTCAAAAATTATACCACAAAGATAATCATAGAACCAGATGGCTTCACAGGTCAATTCTATCAAATCCCAATCCTTTTCAAACAATCTATTTCACACTCTTTTTAAAAATAGAAGAGGTGAGACTGAAGCAATAACGCAGTGGGTTGGACATTTGTCTTGCATGCAACTGACTCAAGTTCAATACCCAGCATCCCATATGGTTTCCCAAAGCTGCCAGGAGTAATTTCTGAGCTCAGAGCCAGGAGTTACCCAAGAGTGCTGCTAGAATTGGTTCAAAACCGTAACAAACAAACAAAAAAAAAAAAAAAAAAAGAAAAGGAGAAAATAATACTGAACTCATTTTATTTTTTATTTTTTGGTTTTTGGGCCACACGTGGCGGTGCTCAGGGGTTACTCCTGGCTGTCTACTCAGAAATAGCTCCTGGCAGGCACGGGGGACCATATGGGACACCGGGATTTGAACCAACCACCTTTGGTCCTGGATCGACTGCTTGCAAGGCAAACGCCACTGTGCTATCTCTCCGGGCCCCCAAACTAATATTTCTGATCTCTAAATTTACTACAAAGCTACACAACTCTGAATGGAAGCAGCAGGTAGTACAGAAAGTACTATGCTTGCCTTGTACATGGCTGACATGGGTTAGATTCCATTACATCCCATATGTTTCCTGGGCACTGTAAGGAGTGATTTTTTTTTATCTCAGCACCAGGTGAAAGCCCTAGATACTGCCAGGTGCAGTCCCATAAACAAACAAACAAACAAAAAGCTACAAAAATTTTGTAAGGAATAGGCAAAAGAATTAATCTAGGAATGAATGAGATGGATTTGAAAAGTTAAAAATAATCCTCTACATCTATTAGTATTATTTTTCACAAGGGCTACAGGAAGAAAGAATCGTTTTCCCAAAAATGATGCTGAGAACTGGAAACTGACAAGGAAAAAAGGAATCCACATTAAAATCTCAGGCAAATGAATGAAATTGTACATTTACCTCCCACTAAGGTATGTTAACTCATAAACATAGGAAGAAAATTGAACATATGTGTTCAAACTATTAGACATTTTAGAAAAAGAAAACAGGTGTAAATTTTTATTATTGGATATGGCAATATAATTTAAGATAACAAAATAAAAATAGATTTATATGACTATGAAGCTACACATTTTTATGTTTCAAAAGATTGTAAAAAGAGTAACATAAAATGGAGAAAATATTTACAAATAATTTATATAATAACAACCTAATAAGGAAACTGGAGGAATAGTACAGCAGATAAGGCACTTGGGATTTCATGCAGGGAGCCAGGCATAAACCCTGAGCACAGACCAAACACCAAACACTAAAAAAAAAAAAAAAAATCAAGAAATTAATGCATGTTGTAGTGTGTATAAAAATTAAAAATTCTAAGGAAACTGAATGGAAAGGTCATACTTTATATCATTGTCTTCATATGAAATGACTAAAAAGAGTAAATTCACAGATCTTGAAAACAGATTTGTGGTTTCCAGGGATCAATGAGAAGGAGAATAAAGAGTAAATGTTGAATAATAGGCATAGTACTCTTATTATAGTGCCAAAAATTTCTCCCAAAAAATAGCCATGAAGATGATACTATATAGTGATTGAAATTAATGCCATTGAAATAAATATTTTTTTTTTTTTTTTTTTTGGTTTTTGGGTCATACCCGGCTGCGCTCAGGGGTTACTCCTGGCTGTCTGCTCAGAAATAGCTCCTGGCAGGCACGGGGGACCATATGGGACACCGGGATTTGAACCAACCACCTTTGGTCCTGGATCGGCTGCTTGCAAGGCAAACACCTCTGTGCTATCTCTCCGGGCCCGAAATAAATATTTTAATGTGGCTAAAATAGTACATTTATCTAAATAGAAAAAGAGCAAATGGGGGCCAGAGAGATAGCATGGAGGTAAGGCGTTTGCCTTTCATGCAGAAGGTCAGTGGTTCGAATCCTGGCATCCCATATGGTCTCCCGAGCCTGCCAGGAGAGATTTCTGGGCATAGAGCCAGGAGTAACCCTTGAGCACTGCCAGATGTGACCCAAAAAACAACAACAACAACAAAAAAAAAAACAAAAAAAGGAGCAAATATAAAAAGTACATAAAAGGAGATTCCATCTCCTTACATGCCATTAGTTTTTATCTACTAGTTCTTAGAGATAAATATTTGAGTTTATATTTATTTATGCCATATATCATATTTATATTAATTGAAAACATTTTAACTTTTATATTGATTGGACGTTCTGTAATTTACAATACCATTAATACTTTCCCAGGCAAATAATTCCAGTTCCACATGCTCTCCTTATTTAATAAGTTGAACTGTAAGAAAATATAAATTCTATAGAAGCACTATGAAATATAGCATGCATTATGTATTGATCATAACTATATTTTACTGTCAAGTAAATATCCTGGATATCTCCCCAGATTAATACAAATTACCTTCCTCTCTTATTAATCATTAGCCCTTTATTTGAAAACACTTGTTTCTTTGGAAACTCACGGAATGTCATTTAACCTCTGAAAAATAAGTCAAACCATTTTGGTGGAAATATTATCTAAAGCTCTGGTGGCAACCATTTTTGCAAGCTATTAGTGCATCAAATCAGAAGTATGCCTTAAATTCACACAATGTTACACAACCAGAATAAAACTGAGGGGAAGAAAAGTTTTTGTTTTCTACCTTTTATTTTCAATCTCAGTAATCAGTTCTGCTTCTCATTGAAAGTTTAAAAATTCCAAGTGAGCCCCAAAGCAAAATCAACCTTCAGAATAAAAATACAAGGTGATTTATTGCCTTGGATTCTTTCTTACCTCTGCCTCTTTCTCTCATGACCTTTTCACAGTTTGCCACAGGAACTATTTGGATTTGGGATAATAGTTGAAAACTCAAACCATATTTAATCCTGTAGAATAAAATAATAATAGCCATTTTAACTTTTTTTCCTGTATCTTATGAAGTGTTTAGGAAAAAGACATGCCTCTTTCAGGCTTCAGAATTTCTTACAGGATCCACCCCTAGCCATTTTTGCCCCAGTTTCTCAAATTCATCACAGTAAGGTAGGTCAGATTTTACAGGATCCTCAGCACAGCTCTTGCAAGCATCAAAGGAAACCAGTCATTTCTCAGCTTTTTTCAGTAATTCGAATAAGAAAAAAAAGTGGTTAGTAATTGGCTGAAAGGAACACATTCTACTCCAGATTTCAGCAACCATGAAAGACAGTATTTTCTTCACACATATCTTTAACATAATGGTTGAACAGATGAAAAGGAAGTAAGTTTGCAGAATGTGCCATAGATAATCTTGATTATGATTCAGCAGATTCCTTGGTAGAGATTCTTTGCACCTACAGGTTAAATTTCTTATCACTTGGCATGCAATGCACTTCTCTCTGCTTCTCCTTGTTCTGCTCCAACCTTTATCCTGGCCTTACTCCAGTCTTGAATCTGAGCTTCTGCATCCACTGGGCATCCTCCTCATGAATTTAAAGATTTTCAGTGTGGACAAAACAGGGAGGTCAGTGGCAAAAACTGAAAAAGCTTGAACTGGAGGCATTATATAGCCTGGAGCTTAACAAATGTTCCTTTTGCTTCTCCCAAGTGTGGGAAAAAAACACAGAAATCTTGCACAGAGTTCTGAAGTCTCTCTCCCTCTTGAATCAGTCTATCATCTATCTATCATCTATCTATCTATCTATCTATCTATCTATCTATCTATCTATCTATCTATCTATCTATCTATCTATCTATCTATCTATCTATCTATCTATCTGTCTGTCTGTCTGTCTGTCTGTCTATCTATCTATCTATCTATCTATCTATCTATCTATCTATCTATCTATCTATCTATCTATCTATCTATCTGTCTGTCTGTCTGTCTGTCTGTCTATCTATCTATCTATCTATCTATCTATCTATCTATCATCTATCTATCTATCATCTATCTATCTATCTATCTATCTATCATCTATCTATTTATCTATCTATCTATCTATCTATCTATCTATCTATCTATCTATCTATCTATCTATCATCTATCTATCTATCATCTATCATCTATTATCTATCCATCCATCAATCCACTCATCTATCTGCATTCTATAAAGTTCATATATAAACATATATTTATGCACATATATACATTAAGTATAAATATGAAGAGAGAAAAATATTTTAAGAAATTGTGATATATGGTGTTTATGAACTTGGAATTCATGCAATACCCATGTAGTTTGAATAAGGATTTCTGACGAAACTCATTTTTTGCTCTTAAAGTCTTCAACTGATTAAATAAAATGCACTTACATTTTCAAAGTTATTCTTTTTTTTTCAGTGAAGCAAGATATTTTTTTATTTAACAAAAGTTGCTTAGCATGAGGGAAAAGGTATGTAAAAGAGAACATATGGTTTGTTTGGCATGGAAATAAGTAAGCAAACATAGAGATAAGGAAGCAAGATCCGTGTTCAAGGAAGAATATCAACTTAAAGAGCAAGCCTGCTCTTGTACTTAGAGGTAATCGATTGTACATGCTAACAACATCTACCAAAATAGCTTCACGTCATTATCTAGGTTAGCAGTTGATTAAGTAACTATACATTATAGCTTAACTAAAAAACACACACACACAAATAACCACACATCTCAAAGGCTGGAATGCAACCTTTGAAATGCAGTGTACTTTGTGTCCAGCCACCCAGCTCAATGGTTTCTAGCCTAGGTTTCTTTTTTCATCTGGGCATAGCTGTTGATCTTTAAAGTTCCAATTTTCGGGACCAGAGAGCTAGTAGGGTAGATAAGGTTCTTGCCTTGCACTCAGCTGACCTAGCTGACCCAGACTCCCAGCATCCTATATGGTTTCCAGAGTACCACCAGAAGTTATTCCTGAGTGCAGAGTAGCAGTAACAACTGGCCAATGCTGGGTGAGGCCCTATATACCCTTCCCCCTTAAAAAGTTTCAAATTTCGGGGCCGGAGAGATAGCATGGAGGTAAGGCGTTTGCCTTTCATGCAGGAGGTCATCGGTTCAAATCCCGGCACCCCATATGGTCCCCCGTGCCTGCCAGGAGCAATTTCTGAGCCTGGAGCCAGAAATAACCCCTGAGCACTGCCGGGTGTGACCCAAAAACCACAAAAAAAAAAAAAGTTTCAAATTTCCAGGCAGTAGAGATAGCCCAGTGGGTAGAGCACTTGCTTTGCATACAGATAAGCCAGACTTTATCATTGGCACCACATAGAGTCACCTGAGTCCCTCTAGGAGTGATCCCTGAATGCAGAGCCAGGAGTCAGCTCTGAACATTGCTGTATGTGGCCCCAAACCAATTCACCTGTGTTTATTATGGGTGCAGGTTAGATTATTCAGAATTATGATGAAGTTGGATTCCAGAGCCACTGCATGGTAGTCTTGTGTCTGATAACTAGAATGATGAAGATTTTCTTTATGTATTAGTAAGAAGATTGTGATATGCACAGCTCAGGGCAGCAGGATTCATATTCTAGATCATGTGAATGTTAACCTCTGGAGGTGCATGTAAATAATTTTGTCTTAAATAGAGACATAACTTCCATACATACATGCATCTATTCTTTTGTTACCCATTACCAAGGCCTTCCTCTGTGGAAGAATTCACATTCAAAACTTCATTTATTTGAGAAGATCAAAGTATGGTTATCTAAAGCTGTAAATACCTGAGAGCAAGATTACCTCCTCTCAGTCATTAACCCCTTACATAAGATCAGATTTTCCCCAATGCAGACCTGACAAGATGGCTTAAAGACATCCCCAAGACTGTTCTCATGGGTCTGTCAGGTCCAGATGCTGGGTGGGGCCTTAAGCACACCCAGGGACATTAATTTGTAGTGACTGTCTGCTTAGGACAGAGAGAAAAGGGCAAACTAACTACACCTTTTATTCTTCCTGGAGTCTGAGGCCTGCAGTTGCTGCCAAGAGGTTCTTGAGAGAGGGAGCGTTAGATGGAAATTCACCAGCCAGAGTCAGAAAAGATATAAAAATGATGCAAAGCACTCAGCATTTCTCTGATGCTTTATCTCTGCATTCGCCACACACATACACACACACACACACACACACACACACACGCACACGCACACACACACACACAAAAACACACACACACCCGCATCAAGCCAGCAGGCTATTCTGCCACCACCACCTTCCCCCAACAACAGTCCAAGTTCTCCTTTTATTGGCTATTTTTTGGGGAGGGTTGGGCACACCTGACGGTGCTCAGAGCTTATTCCTGGCTTTGTGCTCAAGGATCACTCTTGGCAGACTCAATGGACCCTATGGGATTTGATGGAAATTGAACCTGGGTCATCCATGTGCCAGGCAAAAATGCCCAACCCACACTGTACTATTGCTGCAACCCTACATTAGATTCTATATTTTTAAGGATTTTTCTAGTCTCCCATTTAAAACTATAGTCATTTTTGTTTATTTCTCATGAAGACATTTACCAAACTTCCCCAAAACATTATAGTTTCTGGGCCAAGAAGATAATTATTTGTGGTTTCTCAATAAGATTTCGTTTATGGGATAACAGAGCATCATTAAATGAAGCACATGGGAAGCATCATCTGAATAACCAAATAAAATGGTACTTCATACAGTCTAAAATTATGGTTGCTTAGGAAGGAATGAAAGGTTTAGAAGTATGACTATTTTAATGATGTATATTTGAATTAAAGGAAAAAGAGATGCTACTAAAGGAATTGTGTAAACTTTTTCGCTTTCAACAATAAGCATATCAGGTAAAGCTAATTTTACAAAACATTTAGTTATGTCCTTCTTTTGTGGGGAGTGGGAGGAGTTGGTTTGGCCTACATCACTGTATTATCTCTCCAGCCATCTAGGTATGTGATCTTTGCTTGAGAATTGTAAAACAAAAAAAAAAAAAATCTTACCTTTTGGGGGGTTTGGTAACTAGCTTGATGGGTTATGATTGCAAGATAAAGACTGACATTTATTTAAGTTTGGGCTTCTATCAGGAAATCTATTTCCCACTCCATTCCAATATAGTTTTAAGGGTCTATACAAAAATATGTGGATTATATTCAGATTAAAACATGGAAGGCAGAAAAAAATTAAAAGAAGAAAAATATAAATTAAAGGATTATAATTATACTACCTAGAAATTACTGTTTTGTTTTGTGTCTTTTGGGCCATGCCCGGCACTGCTCAGGGGTTACTCCTGGGTATGGGCTCAGAAATTGCTCCTGGCAACCTCGGGGGATCATATGGGATGCCAGAATCAAACTCAGGTCCGTTCTGTGTTGCAGTGTGCGAGACAAAAGCCCTTCCACTGTTCTATTTCTCGGGCACTGAACTTACTGTGTTTTTAAAACTTATCTAAAAGAATTTATCTCTTGCAGTTTTACCACTTATGTAATTTAATTTTCTAATATTGTTGTTTTCTTCCTACTTTTTTTTTATTTATTTTGTTTTTTTGAGGCCACACCCGGCAGCACTCAGGGGCCACTCTTGGCTCTACACTCAGAAATTGCTCCTGGCAGGCTCCGGGGACCATATGGGATGCTGGGGTTAGAACCACTGTTCTTCAGCATGCAAGGCAAACGCCCTACCTCCATGCTATCTCTCTGGCCCCTGTTTTCTTCATATTTTTAGCTTTAAAATTAAAGTTCCTTTTACAAAAGATAGCAACCTAGTTTAATAAAATATTGTAATCTGCTATCTTATAATGAATGCCATAAATTATTTACATGTGCTTCAATTTGTTTTTATATCCAAATTTTGTTTTTCTAATTAGAATAGTAAATTCTTTGGGGCAATGTGAGGCTTTAATAATTGTCAGCAACTTACCTATATTATTTTATTTTTGAATTTTCATAACTGTGTGACAGCTAGTTCCCATTTCAAAAAGAGGGCAATTGAGTCTCATTGGGATGAATTTACTGACTGAAGTTCTAATAGCTAACGAAGTAGTAAAAACAGATACAAGCTCAAATCTGTGTGACTCTAGTATCCTTTATTTCCTATATTCTTTATGAATATCCAATATCCTCAATTTGTCACTCTCCATGAACTATCTTATAGAATAAGCCTTAGTTCTGCTTCTATATACCCCATAAACTTTTTTAGTATCCTATGAATACAGTAGGTATTAATATTTTTCAATTGATGATTTACAGCTCATTATTTTAGAACAATCTGTTTAGCCTGGGAACAACTCTGGTTTCTACTTTTCTTTTTTATTTTGGTTCAACATGTTGGGATGTTTTGGTAGTTTTAGCTGCCAAGAACATCAAAAAATGCAGAGGGCCCCTTGAAGGTCAAAGCATGTTTTATTACTTCCCCACCTCTTGTAAAGAGGGTCTCTTGCTAAGTCCAAGATTGTAGGAGTTTGGGTAGAGGTTGGAGGAAAATGAGTGCCTAATGTGGTTTTGATGAGGGTGGGCTAGAATTTACCCTGGAAATCTTGACTAAAATGTTTTTTGTGGGCCCAGGGCACAGTTAGATTCACACCTAGGAAACTCTCTGAGGGTAAAGCCACAGCTTGGTTAAATTGAGTGACTCACAAGTGTGAAGATTCATATTTTAGCACCTGGCAATCAAGAGGCAGAATTAAACCACTTAAAAATGAACACCGATGAAAACTTAGAACATGTGCAGGCTTCAGCATATATTATAATATTAAATGTAGCAAAAATTAATTATCTTATAGCTCATCTTTGATTTATACTTAGTACAACTTTAGACCAGGAACTAAGCCTTGTGCTTATCTCTGTATTTGATTAAATAGATTTGATTTCAAGAGCTCTCCTAAAAAGCATACAATGATAAGATTTATTGGACAGGCTTGGAACCCAAACAATTATGTTGGTCCTAAATCCAGATTTTTTTTTTTTTTTTTTTTTTTTTTTTTGCATTTCTTGTATGGCTGAAGGGGATGGGTCATATCCTTTTGTGCTCAGGAGTGACTCCTGGAGGTGATCTGGACCATATGCTGTGTTGGGGATTTGGGATGTCACAGCCATTGCAAGGCAAGTGACTTATCTCCTGTACAATCTTTCTGGTCATTGTATCCATATCCTTTTCAACTAGAGTTTTTTTTTTTTTAAACTAAGCTTTAGTGACTTACAGAAGAAAGAAAAGAATTGTAGATACACAAATACATATTAGATTTATAGCTTTTAAATTTTATTGCTTTTACATGTCGAGATTCTGAGCAGAGATGGGGATAGATTTTACTATGTTCTGGTAGTGTGTACTCTAGTCATGCCATAGACAAACAGAAAGTGAGTTCGTGACTACAGTAAATTCTCTGTCTGGGAAATTTAACCTATTCTTAAACATTTTGTTAAATTTTTAATATTTCTGTATTCTGTTTGGAATTTTGCCTGTGCTAGTAATTCATAGTCATTATTTCATCATGGATATTGTGGATATTGTGAGTGTTTTATTGCTTACTTTCAGAAGACAGTGTTCATGGTAGTGATTGCACTGTCATAAATCTAGTTATCTGTTCCTGTAGTCAGCCCTTGGCCCTGTCAATCACTATGGACTTTGTTGTTATTTTAAAGACTATTTAGAATTCCAGTGTTGAAGAGCATTTTTTGGACCATACTCAGCAGTGATCAGGCCTGACTTCTGTCTCTACACTCTAGGAAACACTCTTTTTGGATTCCAGGGGTCATATGGTATGGGAAGGTTAGAACCCAGGTCAGTTGCATTGTTTCATCTCTGTTTAATAGTTGTTTGTTTGTTTATTTGTTTTAAATTTTGACTTTTCCCATGGTTTGAGACATGGACTTCGTTTTTTGTTTGTTTGTTCATTTTTGTTTTGGGGCCATGCCCAGAAGGGCTCAGGAATTACTTCTGGCTCTGTGCTCTGAAATTGCTCCTGGTTTGGGGAGCCATATAGGATGCCAGGCATTGAACTTGTGTTCATCCTGAGTCAGCCTCATGCAAGGTAAACACTCTACCACTGTGCTACCACTCTGGCCCCTGAGACATAAACTTTTATGTTACGATTGAAGGTTATGTTTTAGTAATAATACTTTTTCTTCACTGAACTCAAGTTCTTTAAGAAGAATTGTGTATGCTTTTGCTTACCATTAAATTCCTTGCTCTCTCACAGTGCCTGATACATTAGAGGACTTTCTATAACTTATATCTATATGTACATTTATGTAATTTATATCAATTTATCTCTATATAATATAACTCTACATCTATATATATCAATACCTATGTATAAGATAAACAAACAGATATGTGGTAAATCAAGAATGGAACTATGCCTCTCTGAATTGTAGCATAGGACTTGGTATTAGTAGGTGCTCAAAAACTAGTTATAGTCTTGAATGTCTTCTGGGAATTTAAAACATCAACTTTTTCATTATAAAATTCAGCAATAATGTATGATATGGTCAGGTTGACTTCACTGTCTAATTAATATTTTAAATAGATAATTCCTACCTAGATGAACTAAACTATTTGATTTTTATTTATTTTTATTTTTTTTAATTAACACCTTCAGGGGTTACTCTTGGCTCTGTGCTCAGAAATCGCTCCTGGCAGGCTCAAGGAACCATATGAGATGCTGAGATTCAAACCACCGTCAGTTCTGGGTCAGCTGTGTGCAAGGCAAATGCTCTACCACTGTGCTATCTCTCTGGCCCCAACAATAAGATTATTCTTATCCAAAGAATAACCCATAACAAGGTCATGTTAATTACTTCCAAACCTGTATAGCTTCGAAGAAAGTCAAGTGCTGAATTCTTTACTTGGACCCATTAAATATTATAAGTACTTGGAAAACAAAAATTATTTATTTATTTATTTATTTTGTTTTTGGGCCACACCCGGTGGTGCTCAGGGGTTACTCCTGGCTGTCTGCTCAGAAATAGCTCCTGGCAGGCACAGGGGACCATATGGGACACCGGGATTCGAACCAATCACCTTTGGTCTTGGATCGGCTGCTTGCAAGGCAAACACCGCTGTGCTATCAATCTGGGCCCCAAAATTATTTTTGTTCTGCAATAGGAATGGTTGACCTGGGAAGGTCTATACTGTGGAGTCAATTTATAGAAATTATAATACCCCTTGTGGCGACGGAGTGGTGGCACTAGAGATAAGGCCTCTGCCTTGCAAGCATTAGCCTGGGACTGACCATATGGCGTCCCATATGGTCCCCCAAGCCAGAAGCGATTTCTGAGAGCATAGCCAGAAGTAACTCATGAGCGTCAACAGATGTGGGCCCAAAACAAAAACAAACAAACAAATAAACAAACAAAAAAGAACACCCCATATGCCTAGAATACATTTCATTTTGACAGAGTGTAACAGAAAGCAAATAAAAAATGGGTTGAAAATCTGAAGAAAGACTCTGACTTGGTTTCCCCAAACTATAACTGACTGATTTCTTTGCATTTGTATCTTTTTCTATAACAGGAACATTTTTAGATAAAATTGTATTAGGAATTCATGTCCTGGTCATTTTTTTGTTTGTTTGTTTGGTTGGTTGGATTTTGGGTCATTCCCGGCCACGCTCAGGGGTTACTCCTGGCTCAGCATTCAGAAGTTGCTCCTGGCAGACATGGGGGACCATGCCGGGATTTGAACTATCGTCTTCCTGGATTGGCTGCATGCAAGCCAAAAACCCTATGTTGTGCTATCTCTCTGGCCCTTATGTCCAGGTCTTAATAGTTCATAGTTAATTTATTATATAATTTTTGTTGAATTTTTATTTTGGAGTCAAACATCTGGCAATGCTCAGGATTACTCCTGGCCATACACTCAGGAATTACTCCTGATGATGCTTGGGTGGATGCCAGAGATTAAATTTGGATTGGCTATAGTCAAGGCAAATGCCATCCCCACTGTACTGTCTCTCCACCATTAATTTCTGATACTTTTAAAAGAAAACTTAGAAGTTCAAATACAAATATTTTTCATTCCATCTCTACAACTATAAAATATAATAGACTTACTTGATGCCTAAGAAAATTTCTTTTAAGTTCATGATCTTTTCTAACTTTCCCTTTCCTTCCTATAACAGACTTTATAATAATTTCCAACTTCACCAAAAAGTTGTTTCAGAGTCTCCTCTGCTACATTTTCTATTTAGTGAGTGGTACTTTGATCTAATTAAAACACTTCTTCACTGTGTTATCAAAGAAATTATAATCATTACATGTCAACAGCCTACAGGAAACCACCATCTTGATGTTAGAAAAGAAACAGGAAACACTGCTTAACTCTGGGTCTTCAAGATTTCTGAGGCACTTATATAGGTGACTGGGTTCATTATTGGACACCAACTCTGTGAAATAGTTATCTAAGTCTTCTAAGACTTAACTCAGTTCTTTACTCTGCCACTAGTTTAGGAGAAATTTGCTAGATTAAAACATATATTGCAATAATTCATATGCCAGTAATAATTTGGTTATGTTTTCAAATGTTGTTTAATAGTAAGAGGATAATCTCTAATTATGTATAGAGTAGGGCTTCATATTAATACACACAAAATATGATGGAAATATTTTTGAAAGCTATATTAAATAAAATTCCAGTTTTATGTGGCCATCTTATGTTGAAAATAATAAAATTTGGGGCTTGAGATTATAAACCTAAATGTGCTCTAATCTAGACACTATCATTTAAGAGGAAGAAACAAGATTCTGAAATAAAATGGTATGAAATGTGGGTAGATCAGGATGTAGTGTAGACTATTGATGATCCTTTAATATATAGTAATGAAGGTAGTTCTCTAGATAAAATTTACCTTAAAATCTTTTCCAGAAGTACATGGAAAGTAAGTACATTTTTCTAAAGCCTGAAGAACTCACACTCATAAACAGATGTGTATCTAATTATGGACCATCAAAATATTTAAAACAATAGCTAAGAAGCATGAAAGAAGATATAGTAAGCAAAGAAACCATAGTAGGAAACTTTAACACTCTTTTGTATCTGATAGGTCAATTTGACCAACAACAACAACAACAACAAAACACCTTAATAACATTGGTCTTAAAGAAAAAAATGGAAAAGCTGGACTTAGCAGATTATATATATATATATATATTTTTTTTTTCAGGAAATAAAGGCTTTTATTTCCCGAAAGTTTAGTACTTATTCCTCTCCAGTATAAAGGATATTCTCCAATCATATTCTGGGTTACAAAACCACAAAACATATCTCCATAAAATCAAGAAGATATAAACTGTATCATCTCTTCTTAGACCATGATGCTTTAAAAATGGAAATTAATCATAAACTGAACACAAACTCAAACAACTGGCAAGTAAATAAACATAAGTAAATAAAAATATTTTTGAACTAAAAAAGACTATTAAAACACTGAATCTCTGAAGAAAATAAAATGAAACCTAGATACAAGTCCCGCCTCCCAACTAGAGGGGGTAGTAATGGAGGCACCAAGACCAAACAGTTATAAGACCACTAAGAAATTAACTAGATACAGAAGGGACCACACATTCTAGCAGCCTCTGGCCGGGAGAGTGGAGGATATGGGAGGCAGGATGGGAGCAGTTGTGGGAGGACAATTCGGTGGTGGGAATTCTCCTGATTCAATGTAAATATGTACCTGGAATATTACTGTGAATGATATATAAGCCACTATAATTAAAATAAAAATTATATTTAAAAAATGAAACCTAGATACATAGAAATAGAAACAAAAATGGCCAAAGGTCACAGATCTGGAAAGCTGGTCCACAATAATTGTGAATCTGGGATGGATGGGAGATGTTCCTGAGACATTGGTAAAGGGAAGCAGACTCTCTAATGATGTGCATGGTGGTGAAATGTTTTATGCACAAAAACATCAATATCAATGATAAATCATGGTATCTCAATAAAAATGGGGAGGTAAAAGTGCATGAACAAGTTGGCTTGAATAGTATGGATAGTTATAAGAAAACAAAGCATCATCCTTGGTATTAGATGAAAGCATTCATATACATATATAAACATATGAGGATGACTTTGTAGGTGGTTGCAGCCCAGCATCTTCTTTCTTCACTTATAACCTAAAACAAATACCAAGTGCCAAGAAATACCTAAACCCAAGAAATGACAGAAGAGCAAGAATCATATTTCGCCCCATAGAGAGCAAAAGAATAATGGATATTGATGCTGTGAATGGAAGTCAAATGTATCTTTATTTTTTTTTTTAATTTTTTTTTTGTTTTTTTTTTGTTTGTTTTTTTTTTGTTTTTTGTTTTTGGGCCACACCCGTTTGACGCTCAGGGATTACTCCTGGCTATGTGCTCAGAAATCGCCCCTGGCTTGGGAGGACCATATGGGACACCGGGGGATCGAACCGAGGTTCGAAGCGCTTGCAAGGCAGACACCTTACCTCTAGCGCCACCTTCCCGGCCCCTTTTTTTTTAATTTTTATTTTGACCAAAGTAGATTATAAATCGTTCACAGTAATATTTTAGGTACAAAGTGACATTGAATCAGGGGCATTCCCACCATCAATGTTGTCCTCCCTCCCCCCCTGTTCCCAGCATGCATCCCATGTCACCCTCCTTTACCCCCTGGGCTGCTAGTATAAGTGGTCCCCTCTGTGTCTAGCATGTTGTAGATTGGGTGTCGATTCTGGAAGTGAAATATAAAACACAATAATTGGAAAGACAAGTTTTGGGAGACTCTTTGTTTTTGTTATTTTTTTGTTTTTGTTTGTTTGTTTGTTTGGGGGTCACAACCAGCAAAGCTCAGGGGTTAACACCTGGCTCTGTGCTCAGAAATCGCTCCTGGTTATATCCCATTTGCAGGTCATACAATGCAGGTCATATACAATGCATATGGCAGTCAGGCTATAGCAGTTTACAATAAGCAAATGTGTCTGTCCCATTATGTACCAGGGAAAACCACAGGATTTTGTGCATTTATGGTTCATATCTCCATCTCATCTCTAAATGGTGACCTGTTAGAAACGCGACCCCCAACAAGTTGTAAGACTGAGAAGTTTTAGAAAAAAAATCTAAAAAATCATAATTTATCTGTCAACAGGAGTCTGCCTTTCACTGATGAACTAGACTGAAGCCTCTATTCCCTAAGTTGTCAATAGAAAGTTTCTTATTTTTCCACCATAACTGGAGTTCTCTCATCTATGTGGTTCAGTAATATTTTATCCCGCGTCTGCTGTCTCAGGATGGGCAGAATTTGTCCCAGGTCTGGACAAACCTCATGTATTGTCTCAACTACTACTGACTTAGAGAAAAGAACATGGGTCAGTCAAAACCAAGTCAAATTATATTATCTTAAATCAAGGAACTTTTTGTTTTGTTTTGTTTTGTTTTTGGGCCACACCACGCAGCGCTCAGGGGTTACTCCTAGCTATCTGCTCAGAAATAGCTCCTGGCAGGCACGGGGGACCATATGGGACACCAGGATTCGAACCAACCACCTTTGGTCCTGGATCCGCTGCTTGCAAGGCAAACACCGCTGTGCTATCTCTCCGCCCTCCCCCCCTTTTTTTTAAGGAACTTTTTACTTAAGTAGCTCTAGCTTTAGCCTAGATAGAGTACTCCTGCATGGGTCGAATGGAAAAAACTCATTATCCAGGGATGTACATAAAAGTCATACAAGATAGGGGCTGGAGAGAAAGCACAGTGGTAGGGTGTTTGCTCTGCATGTGGCAGACCCAGGACATATGGTGGTTCGATTTTGAGCATTCCCTGTGGTCCCCGAGCCTGCCAGGGGTGATTTCTGAACTCAGAGCCGGGAGTAACCAGTGGGCGCTGCTGAGTTTGCCCCCCTCCTCCCAAAAAAGTCATACAAGATAAAACAAATGTGGATGATGGAGATTGGATTGCTGTGAGAGAGATGCAAAGAGGGATGCAATAAAGTCAGGTCTGGTGGGTTTAAGTTCTGTAAAAGGGAAGCAGTTCCTGAGGAAACCTCCACTGCCACCTGTACCTTTCAGGTAGTTTCCTTCAGGGTGAAGGATTGGAATGTTTAAAAAAATGTGGAACACCAGGGAGTACTCTGGGGTTCTTCACTCACGGATCACTCCTGAAGGGAGTAATGGTACCAGATGGGGTGCTGGGGATAAGCCAGCAAGGCAAGTGCCCTACCTATTGTACTGTACTTCAACATTGTGTGTGTTGAAGTGTATATGGCTCTGTATCTGTGAGTTATGGAAAAGGCCAACTTGCTGAAAAACTCACATGACCAGCCATGTGTAGTTGGCAGCAGCTGGTAACTCTGGCTTCAGAGTCAGAAGGCAAAGAAGGGCAGATATATGTGCTGGAAGTAAATGGACAACAGGCCAAGGTAAATGAGAGGTGGTGGGTAGAAAACTGACAGTTCTGACAATACTGCTAGAAAGAGAAGTAATGAGTAAAGAACAAAGGGAAGAGAAGAAAATATGAAATCTTAAGACAGTTTTGAATATCTGGTCCCATATTTCTGAAATTCTACCTTATTCCTGGGCTTTATAGTTAAATAGTGAGGGTGGAGATACGATGAATGGAGAAGAATGTTGAATTAAGTTTTACATTATGTACAAGCAAATATGTTTTAATTAGTAGACACACACAATTGTTTAACCTCTTTCATAGTACAAAGGGGGAACAAATGAACCTTAAAAGGCGTATTGGCTTTAGGATTGCAAGTCTTAGAAATATCTTCTCTCAACTGAGCATCCTTGCCTCCAGTATTGCTTTTATAATAGCACAGATGTAGAATGGCAGGCAGGGTAGGAGTCTTTCACACTCTCCTAAAAACCTAACTCCTGCAAATGAGGGAAAGCCTAAAAAGTCTGACCCCAACTGGGGTTGAACCTCAGGTGCACCCAAAAGTTTAATAAATAATGGGGCACAAGTTAGAAGAAAAGCATGAAATGTGGGAAATGTGATATCTCAGTTCCAAGGCCCAATGGACTAACCCAGCAGTCTGGATAGAAACATTAAGTGTGAGAAATCACTCAGCCCTCATAGACAGCTGTTTCCTGGACTTGGCCATGGTGAGAAGCATTCAGCCTCAGTAAGTCAGACAACAAAATGTGCATTTCTTTCACTTCAGAGGATTTAGCCAGTTGATTAACTACAGGGAGGATGGTGGGTAAATGACAAAGCTTTCACTTTAGGGAATTCTGGTCGAGCCCTTCAAGAAATGGAGTTCACATCTCAGCTCTGGAAGGCTTGTGGATAATAGTGCACATCAGAAAACCAAAGTAAAATGATTTGGCAGAGCTTGTGGTGGGCAGAGAAGCACAGAAGTTTCTCTTCCTCTCCTCAGTTAAGGAGGATCTTAAAGTTGTGCCTGACAAAGTGGAGAGTTCTGGAAATCCAGTCTCAGGTCTGACATAAAATTGCCCCATATATTTGATTGGGGGGAATGTTTAGAAGCCCTTAAGGAGAGATGTAGGTGATTTACCATCTTTCTTGCCTCACTAATTTTGTTTCTTTTACTTGGCTATTGAGAAAATCCATTTGTAACTAGTATAGGCAAGTAAGAATAAATTTAGAGCCAGAATGTCAGAGTATTTTTCAGGGCTGGATTTACTAGCAGGCAGATTGGATCAGGTGTCACCCATTTACTAAGCTAATATGAGCCTGCAGTTTATATAAAAAACTATATATATATTTATATATATAAACTATATGTATATTATCCTAAACATATTCATTATCCTAGACACTTAATAAAAAGCCAGATGCTACCATTCAGGAACCATGTGATGACTGGTAAGTCATTAGATTTTTTTAAGTTCCAATAAATTCCAATATTATAAAATGCCAATGGGGAGCCAGTGACATCACAATGGTTGGGCATTTGCCTTGCATGTAGCCAACCCAGGACAGGCCCCAGTTGGATTCCAGAGTCCCATTTGGTCCCTGGAGCCTGCCAGAAGCAATTTATGAGTGCAGAGCCAGGAGTAACTCCTGAGTATCACCAAGTATGACTCCCAAACCAAAATAAATAAATAAAAAAATAAAATGCCAATGGGCTAGAAGATGGCTCTGTGGTTGAATCATCAGTGCTGCAAGTATGAGACAATGAGTTCAGTTCCTGGTGCAGCTCACATGTACCCATCACAATTCTGCTTGCTCTGTTATTTCTGTTTGGCATGTTTACTGTCTGTGACCCCTGACACCACAAGTGAGTTCTATTTGTATTGCAGCCTGAAGGATCATAAACGAATGTGCAAACACTAAAAACGAGCATGTGTGTGAGATCTGGTGAGATCTGGTTATCAAGGACAATTCAAAATAATAGTGGAGAGAGAGGGCCCAGAGAGATAGCACAGCAGCATTTGTCTTGCAATCAGCCGATCCAGGACCTAAGGTGGTTGGTTCGAATCCCGGTGTCCCATATGGTCCCCCGTGCCTGCCAGGATCTATTTCTGAGCAGACAGCCAGGAGTAATCCCTGAGCAACGCCGGGTGTGGCCCAAAAACCAAAAAAAAAAAAAATGTGGAGAGGAGAAAAAAAATAATACAAACACTGTAATAAAAAGATTACAACTTATTTGGGTCACTTTAAAAATTAAGATATCTTTAAATATTATATATATCATGGTGATATGATGCAAATTATTATTGCTATTGTATTATAGTTAACTTCATCATCACTAGGGTGGGACTGGATAGAATTGAATAACGGATATACATTTCCATTTTCAGTTTACTTTTCTACACTTGGTCTTAGACAAAAGGCCAAGAAGCAATTAGTTCAATTTTCTGAACATTTAATTTTTACGTTGGCAACCAAAAAAACCCAACATGATTTTGGAATTAAGGATCTGAAATCTAGTTTCATTTTATTCCTCCTCCTCCTTCTCCTCTTTTTTATCCTTCTCTTCCTTTTTCTTCTTCATTTTAGAGCCACAGCCAGTGGTGCTCAAGGTTTACTCCTGGCTCTGGGTTTAGTGTTCACACCTCGTAGGAAATGAACTGAGGGAGCATATCAGGTGCTGGAGATTGAACCTGGGTCAACTTCCTGCGAGGTGCGCATGCTACACACTATATTAAAACTCTGGCTTCTGTGCTGTCTCTTCTGAACTGTTGCTTTAGATAACTTACTTAAAGGGGTCTCTCAGCCTTGTCTTGTTTATCTATAATGGTGAGGGGTATCTCACCATTTGTGATAGAGTTTGTATATAAAATTTTTACTACTGTGCCTTGTATACAATATAACACAGTTCCACCTCTTTCTAATTTTGTTTCTGTTTTTGGGATGCACGCATGGTGGTACTGCGAACTACTCTGGCACCGTGTTCACAGTTCACACTCTATAGGGTTTCCATATGTAAATCATGCACTCCAGTGTTTTGTACTTTTCTGGGATACCCCAAATTGGATTTATTTTCCTTTTACCCAGAATTATTTCCTGAAGTCAGGTTACAAGCAGCTTCTGGGTGTTTAATGCCTCCCCACCTCTCTTTCTTGCAGGGGCTGAATCTCTCCCTTTTCTCTCCCCCTTCTCAGTTCTCCAGGTTGTGCTCATCCTTGATTCTATAGAATAAAATAGAAAGTATATATATAATATCCAGTCAAGAAACTTGTTTGACTCATGGATATACTGGCTACAAGTTGCTCACACTGGGGACCTTCTGAGGCAACAGGAAAAGTCCCTTGCCCTGCTGAAGCCCTGGGAACTGCACACAAAGATCCACGTAACAACTGTCTCCACTGCTTTTCCACTAATCTTGCAGACTCCTAGCCACCAAAACCCCCCAAAAAATAACAAAAAACAAAACAAAAAAAAACAAAAAAACCAAAACAACAACAACAAAAAAAAACCCACCAAAACCCAAACTAAAAAAATAATAACACCCTCCAAGTAGACTGGTTTTGTGGCTGACATCACGGGGATAGTTTGGAGTTAGGCTGAGTCACCGCCTTTCATGCCTCTGTACTTCCACAAGTCTTGGCAACCACACCCATAAACCACTTCTTTTGACATATGAGCACAGTGGCACAGCTTCAAAGATCCTGGACCATGGAAGTGGCCTGATCCCATAGTTTTAATATTGACTTTTCAGTAGGAATATACAAACTTAGATGTGAAATTATCAGAGAAGTCACATAAACTCAATAAAAAGTCAACAATAGACACTCAATATATATATATATATATATATACATATATATATGCTCAATATATAGCTCAGTAGACATTTAGATAATGACATAATGATTCCATTGTGTGATATAACTTTTACAAATTTTTACTGAACTTGTTTTCAATACTGCCATTTTTATAATATCAAGCAATATTTAGTAAATTATTCATACCTGCCAAGTAAGGGACAGGCTTATTTTTTATGAAACTCAAAAGTATTAACTTTCACTTCTGAGTCAATCCCAATTGTTTTTATATTTGACACAGATTAATTTTTTTTTAAATTGTCCCTCTTTGGGTCGGAGAGATAGCATGGAAGTAGGGTGTTTGCCTTTCATGCAGAAGGACGGTGGTTCGAATCTCCGCATCCCATATGGTCCCCTGAGCCTGCCAGGAGTGATTTCTGAGTGTAGAGCCAGGAGTAACCCCTGATCACGGCCAATGTGACCCAAAAACAAGCTAAAAAAAACATTGCCCCTCTTTTACAATATCAGTGCTGATCTACCATTACAGGATTTCCTCCCTACTTTCAGGGTATTACTTGATATTATTAAAATTTTATCTTATTATTTTAATTTTCTTTTTTTGAGGTTTCTTTGAGTTTAGAGAGCTTTATTTGTATGGAGTGATTTAATTTTTCCGAAAAAATTATGCTTGCTCATCATTTATTTATTTATTTATTTATTTATTTATTTATTTATTTATTTATTTATTTTTGGTTTTGGGCCACACACCTGGTATTGCTCAGGATTACTCTTTTTTTTTTTAATTTATTGGATTACTTTTTTTTTTTTTTTTTGGTTTTTGGGTCCCACCCGGCGGTGCTCCTGGCTGTCTGCTCAGAAATAGTTCCTGGCAGGCACGGGGGACCATATGAGACATCGGGATTCGAACCAACCACCTTTGGTCCTGGATCAGCTGCTTGCAAGGCAAATGCCGCTGTGCTATCTCTCCGGGCTCCTGGATTATTCTTGACTACACTCAGAAATTATTCCTGGTAGGCTCAGGGATCCATATAGAATGTTAGACATTGAACCTCTGTGTGCAAGGCAAATATTGAACCTGCTGTATTATTCCTCTGGTCCTCTTCATTATTATTTGAAAAATTGTAATTATTGAGGTAGCATGGTTACAATAGTGTTAGTGTTTATGGTTTTTTGTTGAACACTTACTGCTCTTCCTCACCCCAAAAGTGCCAGACTCTCTACCACTGTTCTTATTTTGGTGAGCCACACCCAGTGATGCTCAGGGGTTATTCCTGGCTTGAGCTCAGAAATCGCCCCTGGCTTGGGGACCATATGGGTAAGCTGGGTGATATGGTCCATCCTAGGTTAGTACTTGCAAATGCTCTCTACGGCCTTCTCTACCACTCCGGCCCCTCTACCACTGTTCTTATGTGTCTAGTTATACTTGACTCTCATGATTAGGAGTAAATTAGAAACATTTTCATTGTGATTACAGAATTACCTACAACTCATATTTTAAAATCCCAACTTCCTATACTTGAAATATGATTGTATTTGAAGATATACTTTGAAGAAATAATAAAAGCAAAATGAAGTCACACAGTTGGACCCTACTCCTACACAACTCGGGTTTATAAAAGAAAATTAAGTAAAAAAGAGAGAGAGAGAGAGAGAGAGAGAGAGAGAGAGAGAGAGAGAGAGAGTGAGAGAGAGAGACCAAGAAGAGACAAAAGGATACTTGATAATGGACTTCAAAATCTACAGGATAATGCATCTACTGTTTTTGTCTCTCATTCTGTAGCACATGGTTATGACAGACCTTGCAATGAATAGAGAAGGCTTCAAGCATAAATCTATCTTTCTTATAGCTGGCTTTCTGGAGAACTCACTGTTTGTTTTTTTTTTTTATCTTTTGTTTATTTCATATATTTTTGAAAAGTAGGCTTTTCTCTCACAAAAGTGTATAAACTTACCTTCATACTAGTTATCCCATGCCTTTAGATAAGAATCCTTCCACTCTTATCTTGAAAAGGGCATGTCGTGATTTGCAGTCTTGATGATCCATCTATTCAAATACTTGTGTAAAATAGCCTATGCCCATTTTACAATTTGAACTCTGTTCGGTGCTACTGAATACAAGTCGTACCCTTTCACTTTTATTAGACAATAAAATTCTAGTTATCAATCAAGGGGAGTGGAGGTACTTTGTTGCTGGCATCTCTGCATAAAGGCGAGGGAAGGTGATAGGGAAATGAGTATCTAGAACTAAATATTGAAACCACTTGGAAAAATTTTTGAGTGAGGTTTACAGTCATAAGCAACTTTGGTGTTTTTGAGGTTTGCCTGTATTCTCCACTCAGTTGTGCCACATGTTTCTTAGAGATGTGATTAATTTATATTTTTAAAGCTTTCAAAAGCATAAAGGGACTTGTTGTGCTTGCCAAATTATTCAAAAGTTTCTATTCATTTGGATTTAGTGGAGGCAGGTGTTGCATTATGTATAGCACATAGATGATCCAGAAAACTGGGATTTTCATTCTACCTTCTCAATAATGTAGCATATGTCATGGAACTGATTGCTGAATGATTTAGCCTTAAGTTTTTGTATAGAATATATTGTATGTAAAGGTAATTTAACTCAAAATATCACTGATGGACTATTTGTTTCATTTGACTCATTGAGTAATCTGACCAGCTAGATGAGTGCCTTCTGCCTCTACCCTTCTTTATATGAAAGGTAGTATTTCTATCATCCATTTATCTATCTATCTATCTATCTATCTATCTATCTATCTATCTATCTATCTATCTATCTATCTATCTATCTATCATCTATCTATCTATCATCTATCTCAGGATTATCTATCTCTATCATCTATCTATTTATCTATATCTTACAGTGATAGTTTCCTATTGTAATAATAATACTAATGATAGATATATTATAGGTCCATTCATAAAAGGAGATTAAAGGGACTAGACCCTTAAAAAGTACGCTAGTGGGGCTGGAGAGATAGCACAGTTGTAGGGCATTTGCCTTGCACTCAGCTGATCCAAGACGGATCGTGGTTCAAATCCCAGCATCCCATATGGTCCCCTGAGCCTGCCAGAAGCAATTTATTTTATTTTATTTTTATTTTTTTGTTTTTTGGGTCACACCTGGCAGCACTCAGAGGTTACTCCTGGCTCTATGCTCAGAAATCACTCCTGGCAGGCTCGGGGGACCATATGGGATGTCAACATTTGAATCACCATCCTTCTGCATACAAGGCAAACGCCTTACCTCCATGCTATCTCTCCGGCCCCCAGGAGCAATTTCTAATCACAGAGCCAGGAGTAACACCTGAGAGCCGCTGGGTGTGACCCAAAACAATAAAACAAACAAAACAACAAAAAATGTACACCTAGAGATAGAAAGTTGGATTTTCTATGCTTTGGAAATGCCTGGGGGATCATATGGCACACATCGTACCTGAGGAATCAAATGGAAGTTTTTGCTTGCAAAGTCAGTGTACCAATCCTTTGAGTTTTCTACCCGGTCTTCCTAAATGCTTCTCATTTTGCTGTACCATGAGTCACCATGCAGGCAAGGCATGTGCTTTAACATTGAAGTTTAGTCCCAGCTCTGTAATTTGCACTCCCAGTTCTTGGTCAAAATAGTTTTAGCTCTCTATAAACAAGGTTCAGTTTCCTTGTTCATAAACTTCAGATTATAATGGCTAAATAATAGACACATTTGGAGAACTGAAGTAAAATATGAAAGCCCTATACTCCAAGTCTTATTTTGTTCTAAACATGTAAACCTTGGCATATTTTTAAGTGAAAAAATATGATTAGGTTTACTTTAGCATATGTGAAGGATGAGTAGGAGGTAGAAAAATCTATATACCAAGAGATTTTCAATCATCAAGACTTTGAAAAATTTATAATGCAAGTGAAAAAGACATGTTGTTTAATAAAATAGAGGGAGGAATTGAGAAGAGAGAATGACTTGAATGATAAGAGTAAGTTTTTGAGGGCTTAAGTAATTGTACTGTGAGTCGTGTATTTGCCTGGCATGCAGTCAACCAGGGTTTTATCCTCAGCATCCCATATCCTCAAGCCCTCTGAGTGCAAAGAATGATCTCTTGAGTTCTGAGTCAGAAAAAAGTTATCAGGAATGATGGCTGTAACATATCTCACTTCCACCAAAAATAATTATATTACTTGAGAATTTGGTCCATGCATCCTATTCCTCTCTGTATATGCAATATGTATATTGTACATGCAAGCTGTGCAATATTATTTGATCATAGAATAAATTAAATTGGGTCATCATAAATGATAAAAAAAAAAAGTTGAGAACTTATTTTTGTTTTACCCTCACATTTTCTGTTACTCCAGTATTTCTCCTTCCTTTTGTCTGCTTACAATTTGAAGAGCAACGTATTTTACTTTTATTTTTATTCAGGAAGAAGAATGCCATAAAAGTAAGTAGGCTTGAAAACGTAGCAAAGTTGATAAGTTTTGGTTCTCAAGCATCTGATCTACTTGAAAGACTGCATGATACATCCCCTTCATAAAGATGTTCATTCCTGAAAAGTAAAAAAAGATAGAGCATATGAGAGCTGGTGTCCTCTTGGACAATGCCAGTGGACTTGAGGTAACTGGATAAGGAGAGAAGAGGAGAATTTCACTTTTGTTGGTAGGTAGTACTTGGGGTGGGAGTATGAGTCAAGCTTCTAGTCCTAGTCAATAGTCTAGTCTTGGGGGTGGCCTCAAGCCCTTCTTTGGATCCTTGTATGATCTTTGCAGAGCAGATGCTTTTAGGACCTAGAAACAACTCAGAGTAGTAATGTCTTGCAACAGAATTTTCTCCCCACACCTAGATATGACTCAAAGAATTGGGGACTTAAAGAGGCCTTAATGATGGGGAAAATAGGGTAGTTCAGGAAGTTGCACATTGGTCTTGTGACAAATAACTGAGTTTCAGAAAGTAAATAAACTATCTAAAAGGATGACAGTGTAGATATCCACCAATAGCCAAATACTGTCACCAGCTAGGCACTCTAAGTTTTACGAGTCTATGATCCCCAGAATCTGGAGGCAATACTGGAGAAAGCTGAATTTGAATGAACCCTGCCACTCAGTAGTAAGGAAGTTTAGATGATAAATTGATTCTTCTAGTAAATTTAGACTTACTGATTTATTAAAATCTTTAGACAAGTTATTTTATTATGTTTCATTCAGATTAGACTAGGGAAATGTGAAATATTTATTATAAAACAGAGATTGGTGGATTTACACAGCTTTCGTTTTGTTTTAAGTTTCTATAACCTCCAAAACCTCAAAATGAAACTATACCCAAGCTTCTCAATTTTAAAAGCAGGGCTTCCTTGAATCTTGACTCAGATTTACTAAAAGAATATATGACACCTCACAGAAGTTGGCAAAAGTAAGGTTTCTGTGGAGGGCAGTGTGAAGCAAATACTACATTTAAATTTAAGAGAAACCACCATAAAACATAATTTTACTTTCTCAGAATAGTTTTAAAACCTTGTAATACAGCACTTTTGTTCTAAAGAGTAAGTAAGAAGCAATAACTAGTAAGAAAAGGATTATAGTAGTTATGCTTTAGAATTAATTGTTTTCTCTCCATTTCCAACTACTCCTAGATGGCTTGATATCAGAGGCTAAGGGTATTAGCTTCAAGAGAGCAAAGATAAGCTAAAAAAAAAAAGAAAATGACCATTTTGAATACTTAACAGTACTTTGAAACCTCATTAGCATTTATTCACTGAAAGTTCTAGTTGCATTTTTTCTTTTATGGGGGAGGGGGTTTTCACACCCAGCAGCACTCAGCGATACTCCTAGCTCCATGCTCAGAAATCACTCCTGGCAGGCTTGGGGGACCATATGAGATGCCGGGATTTGAATCACCATCCTGCATGCAAGGCAAATGCCCTACCTCCATGCTATCTCTCTGGCCCTAGTTTCTTATCCTATTTCTTCTTAGAAACACTCTCTCCTAATCATCATGTTTTCATTTTTTCTGTCATATATTGGAGAAAAAATGTGTAATAAAATAGAACGAAAGCATAATAAATAAAGTCATCTTGTTAAGTAATAATATGTATGGCTATGTTGAATAAAAACTCATATAATGGTACAAAGATAGGTATAAATACAAGTGGAATTACAGAAATAGCCTTCAGTATATGTTACGATAACATTTATATTGAGATGAGTGTAGGATTGTTAAAAGGTAATTACACAATAGGTAAAACCTTGAGAAAAATTTTATGCTTATCATATGTTTTGCACAAGAATTTTAACAAAAGTGATGTTCTTCATATTGAAATTTTAAAGCAGAAAAATATAGATGATTAATGTCATGATTCAAAGTTACCAATAATTGAAAAAGCAAAACTGGCCCGGAGAGATAGCACAGCGGTGTTTGCCTTGCAAGCAGCCGATCCCGGACCAAGGTTGTTGGTTCGAATCCTGGTGTCCCATATGGTCCCCCGTGCCTGCCAGGAGCTATTTCTGAGCAGACAGCCAGGAGTACCCCTGAGCACTGCCGGGTGTGGCCCAAAAACCAAAAAAAAAAAAAAAAAAAGAAAAACTAAAAACTAAAAACTAAAAAATGCAAAGGAAGAAACTACAAAGGAATATATTGACCTAGTCAATTGCTTTAAATATTATATTTACTTATAGTCACAATAATGCCTGTCTTTTTAGTCTGCTATAGTAATTAAACAATGTGTGGGCCTATTGAATGTACACCCCCCCCCACAAAGAGAAGAGCTGCTGCTTAAAGATGTCCAGTTGTATCCTACGCAAAATTGTGATAAAGGGCCATTCAGGTGGTAGACATGTTTATTTTGAAAAGCTTAATTTGTTTATTTTAAGTTTTAGATTTCAGAAAACAGGACACTCACATATTCCATGACCATTCCATGACCAACCAAATAAAAAATCTAAAAACAGAGTAAAAAGACTCATTCTCTGACTTTTAAAACAAAAGACATCATTGAGGTAACTAACAATCTGCATTCTTCTGAATTTGAAGCTACTCTATACTTGAGTTCATCAGAAGAAAATGTCTAAAAATATCTCCAACTGATAAAAATTTTTGTTAAGTTTGGTTTCATTTTCCAACTCACAGTACTGTAATTTGTTTATTTTCCTAAAATGCTATTATGGAATTTTTTATATAAGCTTCAGAAGTATTTTTCTTCTGGCACATTTCACCATATAATAATTATTATTCATTTACCAGTACCTTTTTAGAGAGTAAAAAGGTTGCTAAAGAAATTTTAGTCTCATAAATATGAATTCTGATAAAGATAAAAAGTAAAGTTAAAGATAAAAAGTTAAATAAGATAACAATTTTTCTCTTTTAAACCAGCTCTCCCCAAACAAAACAAACTTCTAGACAGGGACAGTATCGTGGTTACTGAAAAAAAAAATGCAAGAAAGGAGAGTGTCCCTTTTGAGATGTGAGGTAGAATTGTAAATCGACTAGTGGCTATGGTGAGTCTTTTTCACAGAATTGAAACTATGCTCTTGAAAGATAAAGTGTTGCTAATCAATGATAAATCAATAAATAATTGTAAATATTTTAGATCTTATGATGCTATGAGAATACAAGTTATTTCAGAGTTCTAGATAAGCTATCACTTAAAATATAAAAAAACAAAAGTGTTGGGAGTCTAGCAGGAGGAGGTTTGGCAGGCCCCCGCCATGCCAGAGGCCTGCTTGGCCAGGCCTAGGGGGGGTGCGGGACTTGGGTAACCCCAGCACCCCTCTGCCGCCTTGCTCCAGAGCTCCAGGGCTTCCCCGGGCCACACGCCTGGGCAAGCCGGTGAGTTGGGTCCCTTGGTGGAGCTTGAAGGTACCCTAGGCCTTCCCCCACCATCCATGCGGCTCCTTAGGGAGGGTCCGGGTGGGGCTCTGAGCTTCTGGTCTCCCAGCTTCTTGAAGGATCTCTCCTTCCTGGGAGCCGGGAGTCTAGCAGGAGGAGGTTTGGCAGGCCCCCGCCATGCCGGAGGCCTGCTTGGCCAGGCCTAGGGGGGGTGCGGGACTTGGGTAACCCCAGCACCCCTCTGCCGCCTTGCTCCAGATCTCCAGGGCTTTCCCGGGCCACACGCCTGGGCAAGCTCGTGAGTTGGGTCCCTTGGTGGAGCTTGAAGGTACCCTAGGCCTTCCCCCACCATCCATGCGGCTCCTTAGGGAGGGTCCGGGTGGGGCTCTGAGCTTCTGGTCTCCCAGCTTCTTGAAGGATCTCTCCTTCCTGGGAGCTGGGAGTCTAGCAGGAGGAGGTTTGGCTGGCACTGGTAATCTCTGTCCAATCTACATTTTCAAAATCACGGGGGCTATCGCCCCCGCGTGCACAAGAAACATTAATAGTACTCTCACAAGAAACATTAATAGTACTCTCACAAGAAACATTAATAGTACTCTCACAAGAAACATTAATAGTACTCTCACAAGAAACATTAATAGTACTCTCACAAGAAACTGTAATAGTACTCTCACAAGAAACTTTAATAGTACTCACTATCATTGAATTATGTTTTTATGTATGCAGAATGTCTATTTTTTACTCTGCCCTTTTGCATACCCCTTCATAAGTTCATATTTCTCTTTAACTTCTTTAACTCCTATCATCATTACTCCTTTTATACCCTTTCTAACTTAAGTACTGTTGAGTCCTAAGTCACAGACCAAAGTGGTGCCCTAGAGTTAACACCCACCCAACTATTTTAAAAGGCATAAAAAGGACACATATCTTTTCAACATTTTATGGGTGTTTTCTTTGACGGCTATAACTTTTGCTAAATACTTTCTTATACAGTGATGATCCCCCCCCCCCATGTTTTTTATCTTCTCTTTGTGAACTGCTCAATATGGAATTTGGTGTGAAAGAATCCCTCAGTTTAATACTTATGTTTGAACCAAGTCATGGGTCTTGTTGGAAATGTTCTAATGCCCCCATATATCTGATAGCACCACGTGGCTTTATATCTTGTTTGCGTAGGCACACTAACATGGAAAAATACTATACATACCAATAAGTTCTTATCTAATAAAAATCTTGTAGTGCAATGAGACCTTACACCCTGAACATTGACATAAAGACCTGGCACAGGCCTCAGAAGAATGGACATTCTCCATTCACCCCTTGATCTACAGAAGACATTTACAAAACATCCAAGGTTGTATATAACATCACCTGGTGGCATTCCTGTACCAGGAAAGACCCTACAGCTGCTCTGACATCTACTCAAAAGAAACACCCCTTAACACTGAGAAGACAACAAGAACAAAGACCTGCTTACTGGACAGGGCTTGCTGTATTGCCCCTTAATTGTGAGGTTTGTCTATAACATCACCTGGAAGCAATCCTCTACCACGGAAGACCCTACCACTGCTCAGACATCGTCCTGCTCAAAAGAGACTTCCCTTAACACTGAGAAGACTTAACAACAACAACCTGCTTACAGGAAAGGGCTCCCTGCATTGCCCTTTCATGGTGAGGTGAAACGAGAAGGCACTCCACATCATGACTTCAATGTAGGACATGCAGATTCCAGAATCTTTAATACAGAAACATGAGACCAACAACAGAGACTGTGTGAAAAGTGTGTTGGCAGTACAGACAAAGTCTTGGATCGAACGATAACTTTCCTGAGGCCTAGAGCTGGTCTTATGCCAGGAAACTTCAGGGGTAGGATCTCTTTGTATTTAGGCCAAGGTTATTCCTTTCCATGCCTCTCATATTTTGGTGGGCCTATGCAAACAACAATTGCCACTCTAACACCGTTTTTACTGTGCTCCTTTGACTCTAATCCTTAAAACGCACCCACTTAAAATTTGAGGTTAACTTAAGCTAATATGCATGTACATGGAAATGTAAAAAATACTATGCCTCTAATGTTTAAGGAGTTACGTAAGTTGGATGGCTTTAGATTGCCTTGTGTGCTATTAAGAAATATTATAATGTGCTACAATCTGGAGACTTGAGGGACAAAGTAATTGCACATGGATTCTGTTTCATTTATCTTAACTTTCTTTGGTGAAAGTTCAAAGTTAAGATATCAGCAAGGGGACTTCTTCTGATAATTATGTTATGGGTGATTGTCCTTCCACTGTAACTTTACCTTATCCTCTTTCTTTGCATCTTTTGTTCTCATAATTCAAAATAAAAAAATTATAAAAAAAAAAAAAGTGTAAAAATACTTTTTTGTTTTGGGGTCAGACCTGGAAGTGGTCAGAGGTTACTTCCTGGTTCTGCACTCAGAAATTACTCCTGGCAGGCTTGGGGGATCATATGGAATGCTAGGGATAGAACCTGGGTCATCCTCGTGCAGGGCAAACACCCTACTCTTCTCTAAAGCTTCTAAAATAGTAAAATATTAAAAATATTTAAAATGTTACAATTGCTGCAACTGAGAGATACTAAGCAGATAAGGCAATTGGCTTATACTTGGGTGACATGAACTTGATCCCTGGCACTACATATAGTTTCTCAATATTATCAGGAGTGATCACTGAGCACACAGTTATGTTCTTAAAGCAAACAAGTTACAATTGCTATCTGTTGATGACTAATAGGCAAAAGTGATATTGATAGGTCATGGATAGTAAAGAAACTAAAAACATTTGTTATTTTTAAAAATCTTTTTAATGATACAATTTTAATATTTAAATATTTTCAGACACACAACGCTGAATCCATTTATAAATAATTGTCTAGCTCTAGGTCTAAAGTAACTTTTCCAGTCTTAAATACGTGGGTCATTTATAACTTCAAAATTAAAAAGACATCAAACTATGAAAGCATGCAGTGTTTTAAGAGAGTCAACAAGTAAATATAAAACTATTTTTATAGGGGCCCGGAGAGATAGCACAGTGGTGTTTGCCTTGCAAGCAGCCGATCCAGGACCTAAGGTGGTTGGTTCGAATTCCTGTGTCCCATATGGTCCCCCGTGCCTGCCAGGAGCTATTTCTGAGCAGACAGCCAGGAGTAACTCCTGAGCACCACCGGGTGTGGCCCCAAAAAAAAAAAAAAAAACTATTTTTATAGAAAGTAACATTTGAAGCAAGTAGGCATTGAAATCATAAATTCATTTCTATCATACAAATATGAAAATATATTCCAACAGTGCCATGTATAATTAATTTGAATAGAATTTACTTCGATTTCTTTTTCCATTGTCTTACAAAAAGTTTTAGTGCTGTTGTACTTTTTGGCAATAAAGAATAAAATTTTTAAAAACAATAATGAGGACTAATTTTTTCATGGTATTGGCCAGCAGTATTCTTGATTGTACACATCTCTTCATATGCATATGGTTATAATAACTGCATATAAAAATTTATACAAATCTACATTTTAAAATGGTGTGATAAACATATTAATTATTGTATTTTACTTGCCTTATCACATTTTAGATTATTCATAGTAATATATTTTATTTATACCCTAAAATAATATGCGATAATATTTTGTTAACAACATAATGATTTAATATGCTTCACTATGATATTGCTTTTGCTGGCTTTACAAGAAGGTTCAAAGGTTGTTTTCTTGGATTTAGTTAATATCAATTCTTTATTTTCAATACCAGTTTTTATTTGTTTTTAGATTTTGAGCCACACCCAACATGGCTTCATTGCTACTCCTGATTCTGCGATCAGGACTCATCCTGACAGTGTTCAGGGAATCATATGGGATCAGACTGACAAAGATCAAGTTCAGGTTGGCCTTGTGCAAGGCAAGTACCCTACCTACAGTACTGTCACTCTGTCCTCTCCTTACCAGGTTTTTATGCTAAAATGAAAAATTTTCCCTCATAAAGATTTTGAATAGTAAAGTTTAGAATAAAACACTTCTCATCAAACTTAGAGGAAATATTCAGGTACTATATGAAAGTTATGTATTTTTTTTTATCTTTGGTTTTTGGGCCACACCCAGCGGTGCTCAGGGGTTACTCCTGGCTGTCTGCTCAGAAATGGCTCCTGGCAGGCACGGGGGACCGTATGGGACACCGGGATTTGAACCAACCACCTTAGGTCCTGGATCGGCTGCTTGCAAGGCAAACGCCGCTGTGCTATCTCTCTGTAAAGTTATGTATTTTAATATCAGAAAAAGTATAAATTTGTCTTTATAAATTAGATGTTATATAAGCTATTTTGCAATCCCAGTAAGTTCGTGCTACTAGATGCTGCGAAGATAAGTTCCATGTTAAGTACATATGATTTTTTTTTTTTTTTTTTTTTTTTTTTTGGTTTTTGGGCCACACCCTGTGACGCTCAGGGGTTACTCCTGGCTATGCGCTCAGAAATTGCTCCTAGCTTCTTGGCGGACCATATGGGACACCGGGGGATCGAACCGCGGTCCGGTCCGTCCTAGGCTAGCGCAGGCAAGGCAGGCACCTTACCTCCAGCGCCACCGCCCGGCCCCCACATATGATTTTTAATAGTTTACCAAAAATTAAAATTCTGTGAATTGGTCACAAATACTCATTTTAGTTGAGAATAAATTCCAAGCTATTCACAAACTTGATGGTAGTTAAGTTCAGAGCCTGGGGGATATTCTCAAAGGATATTGAATCTAGTTTCCCGTGGGTCTCAGAATCAACTGGAACTTTTTAATCCATTTGTCATCTAGAAAAACTGAAACTGAACACAAAATTTCATTGACCTGAACTTTTAGGGGAGTGCTTATCTTCCTCAGAGTATTGATTGTTTCTGCATTACAACTTCAGATTATTCAGGCTTTGAGTTCATAAACAAAACATTTCAAATCAAAGAAAATTTGCTGTTTAGTCCTCAACCCATATACATCAACAATACCATCAGTAATCAGTAAAACATACTACAGTCTCTCCTATACTGAAAGAGTCATCTCCATGATTACAATCCTTAAAGTTGAATTGTGTAAAATTCATGTTTCTATATAGGGTACTTTTTGTAGACCCAAGGAGAAGGGTTAATGCTCAGATTAAAAAAGACATGCATCTAAAGTATTTTTCCAGATTATCTCTGATGACTTCTTTGACACTGCTGATCGGAATTCTATAAATTCTTATCTTTTTTTTTAAAAAAAAAAAATCAAATCTTTTGGGAAAATCAAATTTCAAATGTTAATTAAGAGTTCCCAGGGCTTTAATATTGCAAATTATATATTTTATAACCTTCTCAAGAATCTCAATAATGTAAAAAATGGGATTCATGTTTACTGTTGGTTTTCCACTTAGGAGATGCTAGTTTTCACTTGCTTGAAAAGTTCAAGATGAAGAGAGAATAAGTATTCCTCCTGATAGCAGAAAAGTGACTCCCCCAGTCTAGCTCGCGGTAAAAAAAGCATCAGAGAAGCTCTAGCCTTAGACTCAAATTAAAACCATCAGCTCATCCTGACTGTGATGTGGCCATAACATTTCACCACATTAAATGTGTGATAACTGTGCCTGGGCAGGTAATGTGATCTGACAGGATTTGTTGTCAGCATGGAGCTGTCATGTCTGAATTGTTTTCTCAATCCAAGAGGGCCAATGCCCATCAAGAGTCTTTATTCTAGCCTAAATTTAGGCCACAATAATTTTTTTATGTAATGATTTTATGCTGTGATAGAATAATCCAAAGCAGAGGAAGCAAATTAATATTTTTGAGTGCCCACGTTGTAACTGTGGCTGATTTTAAGGGAATACTCTATGTTTTCTGCTCCTAATGTTTAATCCCTTATATAATCTCTACCTTTTATGTAGAACCTAAAATTTGCTTCTAAGGCAAAATGTGAACAATGATGGTATGAAGATGATTTCTTTCTTTTGTGTGTGTGTGTGTGTGTGTGTGTGTGTTTTTGGGTCACACCCGGCATTGCTCAGGGGTTATTCCTGGCTCCAGGCTCAGAAATTGCTCCTGGCAGGCACAGGGGACCATATGGGACGCCAGGATTCAAACCGATGACCTCCTGCATGAAAGACAAACACCTTACCTCCATGCTATCTCTCTGGCCCCTATGAAGATGATTTCACATGTAGAAAAAATAAGTAAAGCAAATGAACTGGCCCTGACACAAAACTAGCTTCTAGATTTGGGGGAGAAAAAGAAAATTATGGACATTACTGGTGGAAAAGAGAATTAGAGGGAGGAATAGGAAGATATGTCTTTTTGGTGGTTGGATGGTATAAGGATTTTGTTGTTGGGCATGGGGAAATTACACACCCTTACAGAGGTGTGAGGCCAACTCCCCCCAAAAATGTCAACCAATGTTAATTTAATAATAAATATATATTTTAAAAGTGACACTATGCCAATCCCTTAATTAGGTTATTTTAGAAGGGAAAGTTGATACTGTCATTTCTGTGGTTAGGTTGTGTTACATGAGATGACTTTTTTTTTACGTTTTATTTTAAGCACCATGATTTAAAAAATTGTTCTTGGTATAGTTTCATATATAAAAATTCCAGTTTCATACCCTCTACCAAAATGTCCACTTCTCTCCATTCATCACAATGCTGCCACCCCCTTACTCCCACACATATCCTCTCTTGGGTTGAACTTCTGACTGAAAACCAATATGATATTATTTCTTTTATATATATATATATATATATATATATATATATATATGCTCATAGTTGGTTTGATGAAATAATCAACAATACTGAGAAAACTCACTTGAAATAAAACTGTGGGAAAACTTTGGGACGTGAAAATCCTCTGTTGCTCAATAGCCCAGAGCATAAAGGAAATGAATTCTGTCAACCCCCTGTATTTATTCTCATGGAAGTAAATTAAAAAAAGAATTTTCTTGGTAATTTTTATTGTGATAAAAGTGAATTACAAGTTTTTCTTTTCTTTTTTTTTTTTTTTTTTTTTTTGGTTTTTGGGCCACACCCGGCATTGCTCAGGGGTTACTCCTGGCTGTCTGCTCAGAAATAGCTCCTGGCAGGCACGGGGGACCATATGGGACACCGGGATTCGAACCAACCACCTTTGGTCCTGGATCGGCTGCTTGCAAGGCAAACGCCGCTGTGCTATCTCTCCGGGCCGAAATACAAGTTTTTCACAGTAATATTTAAGGTACATAGTGATAAAGAATTAAGGCCATTCCCACCACCAGTGCTGTCCTCCCTCCACTCCTGTTCCAGCATGCATCCCATACCTCCCCCCCTTTGACCCTTGGACTGTTAGTGTAAAAGGTTTTCTTTGTGTAATTCTTTTTTCAACTTTGTGTATCAATACAAAAAACTTTAACACTATGCTTATTCTAGTTTAAGTAACATGTATCCATGTCCTAGTTGAAGTATCCAGTTTACTTAAAGTATAATAAAAAAATTTTTTTTTGAAAAAGAAGCTTGTTGATGCTTTGACTACAGCCCTGTGAGACCCCAGGCAAAGGAACATTAGTCAGACCTGGACTTTTGAGTCATGGAAATTATGTGTGTTGTTTAGATGATATGTTTATGGTGTTTATTATGAAGCAATTTAAAAATGAATGAATTGCCACGAGCCATATTGCTGATCTACATTCTTTTTTTAAGTCACAGTGATTTAAAATAGCTTTAAAGATGGGATTTCATGCAGTCAAAACATGACAAGACATCCCACTGTCCACTAGAGCAGTGCTTTCTCAAATATTTTCTTTTTTTTTTTTTTTTTTTTTTGGGCCACACCCGTTTGACGCTCAGGGGTTACTCCTGGCTATGCGCTCAGAAATCGCCCCTGGCTTGGGGGGACCATATGGGACACCGGGGGATCGAACCGAGGTCCTTCCTTGGCTAGCGCTTGCAAGGCAGACACCTTACCTCCAGCGCCACCTACCCGGCCCCTTCTCAAATATTTTCTGTCATGCCCCCCTGCACAACTGTAAATAGTATATTTATTTAAAAAACTTTAACCTGCAAAACAAAAATATATGAGGTGGGCCGGAGAGATAGCATGGAGGTAAGGCGTTTGCATTGCATGCAGGGCAGTGATTCGAATCCTGGCACCCTATGGTCCCCCGAGCCTGCCAGGAGCGATTTCTGGCAATATAAAAAATAAAATTTAAAAAATGAAAGCCAGGAGTAACCCCTGAGCACTGCCTGTGTGACCCAAAAACCAAAAAAAAAAATTTTTTTTTTTTGAGCTGATTTTTTCATCAGAGGTGATGTCTGGATTAATGGCTACAATGAGCACGTTTTGCAATGCATAGCTTTTCGAAGCGGGGTTTGAAGCAGGACACAGCAACTCTCAGGTCCAGAGACAAACAGAGACATAAACACGGGGCTTAGCTTGTTATGACAGTGTTTGCTGAGGTCAAAAGCGCCCCCTTAACGAAGCCTCGGGGGGGGGGGGGATGCTGGGGGAGGGCGCGCCCCACTATTTGAGAAGCACTGCACTAGAGTGTTTCCCTCCACCAGTTTGACTCTATCTTACTTATCTTCCCCACATCCAATGCCATGGTAAGCTTCCTACTAAAGACAAGTTTTAAGTTTCTGTGCCTTTAGGCATTTGTAATTTCTTTACTATGGTTCTTTATAAGTCAGATATGAGGGAGAGCATTCTATATCTGTCTCTCTTCTTCTAACTTCACTCAGCATGGTATTATTCAGATGGATGCATGAAGCAGAAAATTACATGATTTCAACTTTTCTAATACCAGTGTTACTTATTGTTTAGATGCACCATGAGTTATCCATTTGTTGTGGGGAATTTTGGTTCTTTTTATATTTTGGCTATTATGAATAGTGTTGCAACGAACACTGGAGTACACATATTTTTTTCTAAATAGAGTTTTAAGCCTTTGGTGTATATGCTAAGAAGTAAAATATCTGGATCATGTAGAAAGCCAATTCTTAGTTTTGGATCAGTGTCTATACTGTTTTCCAAAACAGCGGGACCATTGGCATTCCCACCAATAGTAAAATAAAAATTCCCTCTTTTCCCTCATTCATACCAACACTGGGTGTTTTTGTTCTCTGTGCTGTTTGCATTGTTATTTTGATTTGTATTTTGCTCACCTCATGATAAATGATGCTAATAATTTTTTTTTTATTTGGTTTTTGGTTTTTGGGCCACACTTGATGATGCTCAGGGGTTACTCCTGGCTCTGCACTCAGAAGTCGTTCTTTGCTCAGGGGACCATATAAGATGTCAGGGGATCAAACCAAGGTTTGTTCCAGGTCAGACTCATGCAAAGCAATTGCCCTACTACTGTGCCACCACTCCAGGCCCCAGCATTTCTTTTAACACACTTTTTGGCCATCTATTTACAAGTCTTTTTTTTTTTTTTTGAGGAAGTATTTGTTTATCTCTACCCATTTTTTGATGGAGTTGGTTGTTATTTTTTTCTTGTAAAGTTCTACCAGTGTTTTATATAACTTGGATATTAACTCTATCACATGAAAAGTTAGAAATTTTTTTTCTGTGGGATGTATTTTTATTCTGATCATGTGTCTTTTATAATGCAGAAGCTTCTTAGTTTACTGTAGTTCTATTTGATTATATTTGCTTCCCTTCGCTTTGCATCATATCATTACAGATACCTCTAGGTTCAATGTCATAAAGTGTTCTACATGTTTTAATTTATGGTTTATGCCTATTATGAATAGTGCTGCAATGAATATTGCAGTGCTTTTTTTTTTTTTTTGTCTAAATAGAGTTTTAGGCCCTTGGTGTATATGCCAAGAAGTAGAATTTCTGGATTGTGTGAAGCCCAGCCAAGTCTGATATCAAAATCTTTATTCCATTGTAAGTTGACTTTTGTACATGGCATTTGAAAAAAGGCTGAGTTTAGTTTTTGCATGTGAACAACCAATTCTCTCAATACCACTTCTTCAAAATTTCCCAACTCTACTTTCTATTTTTTCTTACTTTATCAAAAATTAACTGTCCATATACCCAAGGATCTGTCTCTGGATGCTCAGTTCTATTCATTGGTCTGTCTGTAGTCCAATTACTTACACTGTTTGGATTACTACAACTTTATAGTATTTAAATTTGAAGTCTGGGGGAAAAATGTCTTCATACTTTTTTCCCTCTAAAAGTGCTTTGGCAATCAATTCTGAGAATTTTATTACTCCATATAAATGTTAGCAGTGTTTGATCTCTATCTTTAAAAAATGTGTGGTGGGGACAGAGAAAGGTATAGGAGGTAGATTGTTTTGCCTTATACACTGCTGAATTGGGTAAAATTTCTTTTTTTTGTGGGGGGGGCCACACCCTGCGGTGCTCAGGGGTTACTCTTGGCTGTCTGCTCAGAAATAGCTCCTGGCAGGCATGGGGGACCATATGGGACACCGGGATTCGAACCAACCATCTTTGGTCCTGGATCGGCTGCTTGCAAGGCAAACACCGCTGTGCTATCTCTCCGGGCCCCTGAATTGGGTAAAATTTCACTGTGCCCATCAGGAGTGGATCTTGAGTGTAGAGAAAGCCCTGAGCACCATGGGAAATGACCTAACCTAGCGTTTTTCAACCACTGTGCCCCGGCACAGTAGTGTGCCATGAGATTTGTCTGGTGTGCCGTGGGAAAAATTCTAATTTCATCCATAACATGAGGCTTTGGATCACAAATAGACCAATCATTCTAATGATTGGTTATGGACTATAAATGGCTCTGATGTCACTGTTACACTGACAGGAGGAGACATCACAGTAGATTGCCAATGTACAGCAGAGCATAGATGGATCTGGACTCCGGAGGATTATTGCAGACACAGCACAGAAGAGCACTGAGTGATGGATCTGGAGGAGACATCAGCAGAAGAGCATTGACTGATGAGTCTGGATGGAGACATGCACAGAAGAGTGCTGAGTGTGATGGACAGTGGCTATCTAAAGGAGACAAGTGCAGTAAGTAGTAGTGAATGATAGTGAGACAGAAGCAGATCCTGCAGTGATGAAAAGGTTTTTGAAAAGGAAAGAACTGAACTCGGAACAAAATTCAGAGTCAGATGAGAGCCCAAGTATGAGTGGGGATCAAAAGAAAGCAAAGATGATTAGCTTAAGCAAATTCTCTGGCACACGGCAATACAGAGAAGGCTATATGTCATTTGGATTTACTTTCACAGGAGATTCAAAGCAACCAACTCCACTGTGCGTGGTGTGTGGTGAAAAGCTATATAACTATATATAAGCTATGGTCCCAAGTAAACTTAATCACCATCTCCAAAGGAAACAGCCTTCGCTTCAGAACAAAAATGCAGACTTTTTCGTTCGCCTGCATGAAAACTTTTCATGAGAAAAACAACAAAGGTAAATGAAAGAGCTCTTTTTTTTGTTTGTTTTGTTTTGTTTTTGTTTTTGGGTCACACCCGGCAGTGCTCAGGGGTTTCTCCTGGCTCTATGCTCAGAAATTGCTCTTGTCAGGCTCGGGAGATCATATGGGATGCTGAGATTCGAACCACCCTCTTTCTGCATATAAGGCAAACACCTTATCTCCATGCTATCTCTCCGTCCCCAATGAAAGCTCTTAAAGCTAGCTATCAAGTTGCTGAACTTTTATAGCCAAGTCAAGAAAGTCACACACTGTGGCAGAGACATTAATACTTCCTGCCTGCAAAGCTATTGTAGAGGAGATGCTCGGACCTGAAGCAGCTAAGGAAATAGCCAAAATCCCTCTCTCAGACAACACAATTTCCAGACGTATTAATGACATCTCGGCAGACATCAAAAGTGTGGTTTTGGAGAAGATCCGTATCAGTGAGAAATTTACATTGCAACTTGACTATTCTACTGATATCAGTGGACATGCTCAACTCTTGGCCAATGTGCGTTTTGTGGATGGAATGCAATTAGAGACAAAAATTTTTTTGCAAGGATTTGCCAGAAAAAACAACAGGTTCTAGAAGACATGTTTTTGGGTCACATGAGAATAGCTTGAACAAGGAGGACTTAATTGGGAAAACTGTACAAGTGTCTGCACCGATGGAGCTGTAGCCATGGTCAGGCACACCAAAGGCATTGTAAGCAGAGTGAAGAAAAGAAATCCAGATGTGATTGTTACGCATTGTTTTTTGCTCAGTGAGGCCCTCGTAGCCAAGACTTTACCAGCAGACCTAGCTCCTGTGTTGGATGATGTACGCACGGTAAACTTTGGCCTGTGAAAAGTTGCATGTTTGCAGCTTTGTGTTGAGGAGATGGGAGCAAAGCATAAAATCTTGCTGTTTCATATGGAGGTCCCGTGGTTGTCGTGTAGCAATGTCTTGGTTCATGTGTATGAGCTGTGGGAGGAACTTAAAGTGTTTCTGACAAGTGAGAGGTCAGATCACGCAAAGCTGCTTGCAAGTGACGAGTGGTGCAAAGCTGGTATACCTGACAGATATTTTTCATCACCTGAATGAGCTGAACACACGAATGCGAGGCAGAAATGAAAACCTGCTTACAAGTATTGATAAAATAAATGGATTCCTTTCAAAGGTGCAACTCTGGCATCAACATGTAAAAAGTGGCCATCTTGAAAGGTTCACACTCAAAAAACAATGGCAAGATGTTCACACTGCTGTACTGTGTGAGATAATAGTTAAACATTTAAAAGCTCTCTAGGAGAAGTTGTCATTTTATTTCTCTTCAGTCTCCACTGACTGCCTTGACTGGGTTAGGGACCCTCTAGTGCAGCATCAGTTGATGGAAAGGACATGACTTTACAGGAGCAGGAGGAACTAACTGAACTGAGACAAAATCATGGTTTTAAGCTAGGATTTGCTGATTTACCTTTGGACAGTTTTTGGTTGGATACTGCCAAGAAGTTCTTGTTCTGGCAAACAAAGCTATTTTGACATTGCTCCCATTTTCCACTACATATCTATGTAAGATGAGCTTTTAAAGCCTGTTTGCTATAAAAACTAAAGACAGAGAGACTGAGAGCTGTTGACGAAAAGCTACGTGTGTGTCTTTCTTCAATTCCTGCCAGAATATCAGCTTTGTGTTCAGCCAAACAGGCTCAGGTTTCTCACTGAGTAAGTGAACAGAAATATGAACAATTATAAAATACTTTATTATTTCATAATAAAGTAATTATAAAATAATTTCTTTGTGTTTATGATTCCTACTCAAGATAATTACTTTATATATAGTCAATATAGGCACAGAGTTAAATTTTTTTTAACATGGTGATGTGCCTTTGCACAAAAAAACGGTTGAAAAACACTGACCTAACCCATCACCCTCCCAAAAATATCATGGTTATTCTTATAGGCACTGCATTAAATCTGTATGCTGTTTTGGGAAATATTGTCATTTTGACAATACATGAACAGGCAATGTGTTTCTATTTATTTTTATATTTCTAGGCTTATAGTTTTATAAGTCTTTCACCTCTTTTGTTAAACTGATTCCTATTACTTAATTTTCTTAGGCATAATTGTGAATGAGATTGTTTTTTAAATTTTACTCTCTGCCATTTAATTATTTGCTTATAGAAAAGCCATGGATTTATTGGCAATAATTTTATAGAGTGCCTCTTTTTTATAGAAGTCTATTCTTTCTAGATGATTTTATGCAGTCGTTAGAGTTTTCTATGTATAGTATTCTGTTATCTGAAAATAGTAATAGTTTGATTATTCTTTTCCAATCTATATGCTCTTAATCTCCCTTTTTTTTTTTTTTTTTGGTTTTTTGGCCACACCCGGCAGTGCACAGGGGTTACTCCTGGCTGTCTGCTCAGAAATAGCTCCTGGCAGGCTCAGGGGACCATATGGGACACCGGGATTCGAACCAACCACCTTTGGTCCTGGATTGGCAAGGCAAATGCCACTATGCTATCTCTCCGGGCCCTTAATTTCCCTTTCTTACCAAACTTGTATGACAAAGACTTTCAATACTATATTGAATAATAGTGATGACAATGGGTAGTCTTGTCTGTGCCTGATCTTAGAGGGAAGGCTTTAAATTTTTTACCATTGATGGTATGAGAGGAAACTACTCTGATAACTAGTCACATATGTGAACAATCATTTAAAAATGGTTTCATGCATATTATGTTTAGTTCAATATTCTCACATACTCCACTGCCCTGCATTTATTCATCCTACATAAATAGGCCTTTCACCCTCTACCTGTAGCAAACGCTGGATGGTCTTCATACAAATTCTATAGTGTGCTTAAAACTTGAGTGGAGAGAATGGGAAGATAAAGGTTCCACAGGTTTCTAGGTAGTCAATACCTCTTTTCCCACAAACTCCCAGTGTGACTGAGAACCAAGAACAAATAATAATAAATGTTCTTTATGATGATCTGTAATGATTTCCTTTTCTTCCTTACTTCATTTCTTAGCTATGACCAGTGATTTGTGGAATCTTCTTTTCTTTTTTTTTTTTTTTTTTTTTTGGTTTTTGGGCCACACCCGGTGACGCTCAGGGGTTACTCCTGGCTATGCGCTCAGAAGTCGCTCCTGGCTTGGGGGACCATATGGGACGCCGGGGGATCGAACCGTGGTCCGTCTCCTAGGCTAGCGCAGGTAAGGCAGGCACCTTACCTCCAGCGCCACCGCCCGGCCCGGAATTGTTTGAAACAATCTGTTTCCTCACGTTTTGGAAGTGTACTTCTGGGAAAGATCACTAACTTGAGGGGCAATTCAAGTTGGATGGAAATTTGGTAAAGGGCCATCGAGAAGGAAAGAAAACCAGAGATGACCTGGAAAAGTTCTCCTAATAATATTCTTAAACAAAATTCATGAAAAATAAATTTATCAGAAACTGTAGATTTTACTTATTAAAATTAATAATTATTAACCAGACTTTCATTAAACATGGAACCATTTAATACTTTAATACTGGGAAGGCAATAATTTCCAAAGTGATAACTTAAGCACACTGACATAATAGCCAGAACAAAGCTAAAAAGCCTTCAAACAGGACAAAATTACTATATCTAGAACTTCTGTACTTAGTGAAAACCTCATTGTCTCAACATCTAGGCATAAACAAATGTAAGGAGTTTACAAAACTTTTCACAAGAAAGAGATTTTAACATTGCTATATTGATTCATACCTTTGTAACTATTTTCTCTTGACCTGCTTTACAACAGTAAGAAATAAGTAGGAGGGGCTATTTACCCCATTATACAGACAAGAGATGTACCCTATTTCACATAAGTGTTTTTCTAGGACCATTTAGCTAACAATATAATTGTAATAGAGACTTTCTGAACTGACTTCCAGGACATTTCACGTCAAAACATAATAATGTTGTTGTCTTTTTACAAACACAGACTCTTTCTCTATATCATATTTTATACTCACCATATGTTCTTATATACATAAAATATAGCACAGATGCCACCAAAAATATATTCTCTAAACATTTGGGAATCTAGACTTCTAAAAAGGGACTTTACTATTAATAAAATAAAATGTCAGCAAGATTTTTTAGTGTCATTGTTTTGTTTTGTTTTGGGGACACACTTGGCAATTCTCAGGAGTTACTCTTGTCTCTGCATTCTAAAATTATTCCAGGTGGAACTTGGGAGACATATGAGATGCTAGGGATCACATGCAAGGTAAGTGCTCAACCTCATTGTATTCTCTCTGGCCAAAGTTTAGTGTCATTTTGAATGGGATTTTAGGCACAAGGTTATTTTTTTTTATAGGTCATTCCATTTCTATAGAACTACTAATTGGTAAGGCAAGCATTTCATCTTAATTTTTAAAATAGGAAAGCAGACTCAGAGAGCATAAGCGATATCTAGAGTCACAAAGATAGTATAATGTGTATGTGTATAGATGGGTTATTTGAATTGGCCTGAATTCCATTTTTTTTTATTCTACTTTCCTCTCTGATACCTAAATATTTTCCTCAAAAGAAAGCATGCTTTCTTTCGGGCCTGAGAGATAGCATGGAGATAAGGCATTTGCCTTGCATGCAGAAGGATGGTGGTTAGAATCCTCACATCCCATATGGTCCCCCGAGCCTGCCAGGAGAGATTTCTGAGCATGGAGCCAGGAGAAACCCCTGAGCACTGCAGGGTGTGACTCAAACCCTCCCCCCCCCAAAGAAAAGCATGTTTTTTTGGATCATAATTCATCCTTTGCCCCCTTTCATCTTGCTCATAAATGCTTAGAATCTTAGACTCTAGGAGACTATCAATTAATTTCACCAAGGACCTCTTGAAATGTTAAGTGAATCATCCCCCCAAAGGATCACAAAGGAACACAGGAAGCTGGGCTCTTACTTATCAGTAAATCTTCTGACCCACTAAATACCTCATTATCTTTGACCAGCTGGATGTCAGCGTGTCACATATTATTCTGAGAGCAAGAAAAGAGCCCCTCAGGTCAACAGATAATCAAGAAACAGTGTTATGAGAGTTGACATCTTATGAATAATTATTTTAAAAATCTGTTCATTTCTGTTCCTTCAACTCCAGATGGAAGAGTTGGTTCTACCGAATTGCTCTGTCAAACTATAATGAGAACATCACTTAAGCAAGGTGCCAGTTACTCTGTTATTTAGCTATTTTTAAGTAAGTTTATTCAAAGGATAGGCTTGTGGGAATATGTGGTAAAAGGAACTAAGCAAACATGACTATGAAACAGAAACGTTGAATTTCTCTGAAAACTCCTCTTGGCGTTGGGTCCTAATTTTTTTGGTTAGGCCCTGATTGTGAGTTTCTTTCTTTCCTGACTTTTCCTTTCACTTGTTGCTGCTATTGCTGTTGTGAGGACAAAAGGGTTTTGTACTTGCTGTGTTGACTGCTGAAGGTCAAACACTTTACTTGTGTTGCTTACACTTAGTTGTGGCTCCAGGAATCCCAATAGCAGTGCTGTCAGGATTGTACTTGGCATAAGAGCCAATGTGAGAGATTATACTCATGGACTCATACTTAGGCCTCATAATTTATTTTGTTTTCTTTTATATCAAATGATTAAATTTTGAGATGTAAGAATTGGAGGCTACCTAAACATTTGCAAAATTTTTGCTTCATTGATACTTCCACTATATTCACTGAACGTATAGGGTTCATGCATGCTAAATTGGTCAAGATGGAGAGAGACACTCACACACCTACTTCCCACCTGTCAGAAGTTAGCACCTTTAGGAATGGGATTGCCTAAACATTGAGGAAAGATTCTTTATTCGCCAAAAGCTTTTTCACGGGTCGCTGATTAAGTAAAAAATAATACTTTAATGTGCCCGATTCTAGGATACTAATAGTTTTAATCAGTGCATATTATACTATAAATTTTAAGGATAGTTTAGGGAGTAAATGAGAACAGTACCATATAGATTATACAGATTAATTTTAATAATTATCTCCCTCCTTTTATCCCATTGAAAATAATATGTGGGAAAAATCAACAATAGAGCTCTAAAGCTGTATTTTTCTTTTTCTTTTTCTTTTTTTTTTTTAGTTTTTGGGTCACACCCAGCGGTGCTCAGGGGTTACTACTGGCTGTCTGCTCAGAAATAGCTCCTGGCAGGCTCGGGGGACCATATGGGACACTGGGATTCGAACCAACTATCTTTGGTCCTGGATCGGCTGCTTGCAAGGCAAATGCCACTGTGCTATCTCTCCGGGCCCTAAAGCTGTATTTTTCAATGAGTGGACTAAGGACCAACTGTATAAATAAGTTTACTCCTGAGCCCCACCACAGATCTGGGGGAAAGTGGGGAGCTGGATCTTTTCCAGAGAATATGGTACAATCTAAACCCATTCCAGGCCCCTGCACTTGAATAAAATTAAGTAATCTCCTTCAAACACACTGTATAGAAAGGACTTTAATTCTAAATAAGTATCAAAGAGAAAATCTATAAAATGCGTTGGCCAAAAGGAGAGCGTAGATGTGGGTGGTTTACTTCTTGGTTCTCAGATTGCAGTGGTGATTCAGGTACCCTGAAGAGATATTTCTACAACTACAGTTGTAGTTGAAGTGAATCAGTCCTGAATTTGAGACATACCACTTACCAACTCAATGACCCCAGCATTGTCATTTACTTTTCTTGAATAGCTAAGCATCAATGTCTGGTTCATATTAGTTTGTGTTTGACAAGAAGGCAGTGAAGTAGCAGGAAATGGGGAAACTTTCCAATTCCTGGCAAGGTCTCACAGCTAGGGATGGCAGCTGAACCTGGAATTTTGGCCTGCCAATCAAGTACATTGGTCTCTGTACCATTATAAGATCAGTGCTTTTCTATGACTAGGACTTTTATTTGAGGTTGAAAAAAGAGATTTCTAGAAATAGGAATGAACAACTGTCCTGAGAGAGGAGTTTCTGGACAATAGGATGTTGATTTTTTTAAGCTAGCTTCCTAATTTTATTTCTTATTTAGGGGTTATGCCCAGAGAAACTTTAGAGCAGGGCTATCTGGTTCAGTTGCTAGGGCCTGGCAGTGCTAAAAGATACAAGGCTATTGACAGAAGTGTTCATAGTAACTAGGTGTTGGCAAGTATTGAACTTGGATCCTTGCACATATGCTCTGATCCCTGAGCTAGATCCAGGGTTGCCTAAAAACAGTTTTGAAGCTGAGAAATTTTGAGCAAATATAGACAAGTGACCACTTAGGCAGTTCTTTTTAGTGATGGCAAATAACCACCTGGAGAGCATAATGCATCTATGAGTATGTCTATATTAACCAAGAAAATAAAAAACCTCTGAAGATTATTTTGAGATATAGCAAAGATTGGGAACCCCTATTTTAAGAATAGTACCCAGTGACTTTCTTTATTCAGCAGACCACACAGATGACTTAAGTTTACCTACAGAGGGATAATGGCACAACAAAGTCTGACTGAAAGGCCAACTAGAGACTGCCTTTGTCTGCAAGGATCTCACAGCTGGAGTGAGCCCTCAATGAACTGAACTGAATGACTATAGTGCCGAAGGGACTCCAAGGGACATAGTGCCAGCTACAGCCCCAGGACTTGTCTAGGGAGACAGATGCTGCCCTGGAAAAACCATGTCCATCGGTTGGCATCCAGGCCCCCTGGCTATCTCAGGAAGAGACAGGGCACAGCTGATGAGGGCAATGAAAAGAAATCGCTATGGCGTGGAAGTTTTCTTCTCATTACTAATAAAATAAGTGCCTACTGAGGGTTGAATGGAATATTACTTAAAATCATTTTATTAACATTACTTTATTATTTTCATTTAGGAGTTATGCCCAGTGTTGTTCAAGAAATACTTCCTGCTCAGTGCTTAGGAGTTACGCCTGGCAATTTTTAGGGACTATGAATTGCAAGAAAACATGGTCTGGGGCTAGTTCGCAAAGTATGTGCTTGAGCTCTTTGAGCCATCTTCCTAGTTCTTATGGAAAGATCTTTAAAAATATTCTGTATAAAAATAGTTTTAAAATGAAAAATTATTTCATTACTAAATTAAGCTTCAAGTGAAATAGAGAAGATTTCTTAATGATTATGTTTACCAACTTGCCTTGTTGGTTTACATCCTTGGAATTTTGCTCATCTGTTTTTTTGTTTGTTTGTTTTGTTTTTAATTTTTATTGTGGTCGGGCCCGGAGAGAGCACAGCGGCGTTTGCTTTGCAAGCAGCCGATCCAGGACCAAAGGTGGTTGGTTCGAATCCCAGTGTCCCATATGGTCCCCCGTGCCTGTCAGGAGCTATTTCTGAACAGAGAGCCAGGAGTAGCCCCTGAGCACTGCTGGGTGTGGCCCAAAAACCAAAAAAAAAAAAAATTTTTTTTATTGTGGTCAAAGTGAATTACATATATTTCACAGTAATATTTAAGGCACACAGTGACAATGAATGAGGGGCATTTCCATCACCAGGATTATCTTCCCTTCACTCCTGTTTCCAGCATGCATTCTACATCTCCCTCCTTTATCCCCCATAATGCTAGTGCAACTGTTCCCCCTTGTACAGCTTGTTGTAGATTGGGTACCGATTCTGTTGTCATTGACTTTGGATTTGGTATTCAAGTCTGCTCTTTTTTTATTTCCACCAAATAAACATACAGACTGTCTAGTGATTCCAGTAATATGGCTCTATTGGAGATATAAGAAAAGATATGGGAGAAGAAGAGAAAAAAGAAGGCAAACAAAAAAGAGTAAAACTAGGAGAATTTCATTTAGGTGTTATAAATATCCATTTAGAAGAAGAAAGGTATCTCTCCGACCTCATAGCTATTATTTTAAAAAAAAGCAAACATTGGTGAGGATGAGACAAAACAAAAACTCTTCTTGGTGGGAAGGAAATATGGTATTTGTTATGGATAACAACATGAAGACCACTGAAATAATTAAAGAGAATCACTGTAAGATCTAGTGACCTGACTATAGGCATAACTCCAGAATAACTGAAAAAGAATCTCAGATTTTTCTACTCCTATGTTCATTGTGACACTCTTTACACTAAACAAGATATGAAATCAGCATGATATGGAGAGATAAAAAAGTGGCATATGTTATAAATGTCTCTGTGCATATTTATGTGGTATGTATATAGAGAGAACAAGAGGATATTATGTAGTTTTTTTTAAACTTTTAAAAATTGCTTTTCACCACAGTTACAAAGTTGTTCTTTGAGTTTCAGTCATACAGCTACAATACCCTTCACCATGCATATTTCCCATCTACAAAGTTGTTCTTTGAGTTTCAGTCATACAGCTACAATACCCTTCACCATGCATATTTCCCATCAACAATGTCTCCAGTTTCCCTCCCAACTTCTCCCATTCTCATGACCTCTTTCTTGCTTGCCTGGTTCTCTCTCTCTCTCTCTCTCTCTCTCTCTCTCTCTCTCTCTCTCTCTCTCTCTGTGTCTCTCTCTCTCTTTTTTTTCTTTTAGTTACTATGGTTTGCAATATTGTTATTGAAGGGGTATCATGATAACACTTTATCTCTTTTCAGCACCCAGTTCTTGTTCAAAATGTTTATTTCCAATTATTACTGCCCTAACTTCACTCTACCACTATTTGTGGTAAGCTTCTCATAGACTGGTCTTCTGGGCTCCTTGTCTCTATTGTCTCTGGATATTATTATTATACTATCATTTTTAAATATATCCCACAAATGATGGCAATTATTCTGTGTCTATCTCTGTCCCTCTGACTCATTTTCCTCTGCATAATACTCTCCATATCCATCCATGTATAAGAAAATTTCAGTACTTCATTTCATAATTCCAAGACTTCATTGATGGGTCATATGGTATTAGGTTATACCTTATTTTACCCAAAACAAAAATCATCCCTGGTTTCTTTGTATCTGTTTGTTTACAATTTGGTTTCACCCTAAAAGGAGATCATCCCTGGTTTCTTTGGATCTGTTTGTTTACAACTTGGTTTCACTCAAAAAAGAGATCATTCCTGGTTCCTTTGTATCTATCTGTTTACAACTTGGTTTTCCCCAAAACAGATTGACTTGCATGTAACCCTGGTTGGAACTGGCTCAGGATAGCTTGAGCTATCTGTACTTACTCTATCTTTACTCTCCCCCACCTGGAGGTCGTCTCTGTATTCAATAAAAACTACCATTCTGGCAGAGGACTGGCTTTCCATATAAAATAAAAAATTGCCAGACTACACGTTTCTTCCTCTACCTTGTCTGGATTATTTCATTCAATGACTCTGCTTTAGACTTGTTCACCTGGGGTTGGAAATATGGCACATGGGGTGATTTTACAACTGGTGCTCATACAGCAACCTAAGAACCCGAGAAGATCCCCAATGATGGTGAGTGATTTAACCCTTTGTAGATAATCACCGTGATGATTCCCTTGAGCTGAATTGAATGTGCCATGCCTTTCACTGGAACATAGGTTTGCATAGCCTTGTTCTGAACAGCTTCGTGTATCCAGCTACTAATGTATCCAGCTACCTATGTATCCAAACCTGGTGGAATGCCAGTGAATGGTAGCCAAGATGCTCTCAATCGACGTAGGTTCTGCTGATTTATCCCCCAGCCTCACTCAGCAGCCCTACCACCTATGGTGGCAGAGGCCTCCTCAAGTGGGACAGAAGCAGACAAAGAAGATGAGAGAGCTGGACTCTGAGAAGCATCCTAGATGACAAAGTCTACCATCTTTCTTCTACTGGAGGCACTTTGTGCGAGGATCTTGGCCCCCAAACTACAGCAGTTTATCAAAGAGACCCCAGCAGCCACCACAGAAGATAGAGATGGAGAATTCAAGCCCAGCTGAAGACCAATTGAGGAAAACTGCTTCAGAACTTCCTGTATCTGGTTACTTCCAAAATAATTAACTTTCTTCTAGGTTAATCTCTTGACTCTATATGCATCAGTCACTATATTGCTGGTTAAACTGTGTTTTATCTGTATGGATCTTACTAGCTACTGTTTTGTTCTATTATTAGGACCTAAAATTTGATTTAGAATTTACCATAACCTTTGCTGTGAACCTAATTAGAGTCATGACAGCTCAAATTTTAAGGAACGAAGACTTCGTGGGGTGTTCCAAAACAGATAAAATAGCAACACCAGGGGCCTACAGGTGAACAAGGTCATGGACACCCAGTGGGTGTCTGAGTCCCTCCTCTACTACTTTAACTTGACACAGACCCCAAAGCCCTAAAAACCACAATGAGCATTATATAGTTTTTATAAGAACCATTCTTTTTTGCCTTTTTTTTTGTGTGTGTGTGGTTTTTGGGTCACACCCAGCAGTGCTTAGGGGATACTCCTGGCTCCATGCTCAGAAATTGCTCCTGGCAATTTTAACCGATGACCTTCTGCATGAAAGGCAAATGCCTTACCTCCATGCTATCTCTCCGGCCCCAGGACCATTCTTTTTTGTTTGTTTTGTTTTGTTTTGGGGCCACACCTGGTGGCATTCAGGGGTTACTCCTGGTTCTGTGCTCAGAAATCGCTCGTGGCAGGCACAGGGGACTCTATGGGATGCCGGGATTAGAACCACCTTTGGTCCTGAGTCGGCTGCTTGCAAGGCAAACGCCCTACCACTGTGCTATCTCTCCAGCCCAAGACCATTTACTGTTCCCAACAGCATGGATAAATCTGGAGGACATTATACCAAGTCAAAGATGTCCTTAAAGGACAAGTATTGTATGATTCTACTACTTCTATTAGGCATAAAAAATGGTCAAACTAGCAGCAAAGGAGTGATTGCCAAGAGACATATGTAGCTGCTGTATAGTGGAATTTTTTTCAGCTTTTAGAAATATGCATGTCACTAATAGAGATGAGCAAGTTCTAGAGTTCTGCAAACACAGTTTTGTGCCTAAACTGTAGGGTGCAATGAAAATTTAGTCAGCAAGGTAGATATTTTGTTAAGTGTTTTTTCCATGGTTAAAAAAAAATAACTATAAAAATGCCCATCCACAAGCCAAAAAGAGAGGTTTAAGAAAAAAAAATAACTCTGCTGACACCTTGAACTTGAACATCTAGCCTCCAGAATTGTGAGAAAGTAAACATCTGCTGTTTGAGTGTCTGTATTTACCCTGTGGTGTTTTGTTATGGCAGTACTGGTAAATGCACATGGAGGGGTCCTCCTTTTTGTTAGTCTCTGCTGTAAAGGAATACTTTTACTCTGCTGAAACAGCATAAACTCATGCAATAGTATCAGTCTATTTTTACACAATTAGGACATTTTCTTTATTTATTGGAAACTAAATTCACACCTTCAAATGGACTTTCTGAGCCCAGAATGTGTAATTTCTCATTAGCTGGAAGTGAAGAGCAGAGAAAACTTTACAGTAGGATAACATTTTCTATACTTGAAGTCTGGTTAAGCTACCCAGGGGCTTAGTGTACAATTTTTTTTGCCATACCTGGAAATCCTCAGGTATAACTCCTGGCTCTACACTCATGAGTTATTCTTTTTTTTTTTTTTTTTGGTTTTTGGGCCACACCCGGCGGTGCTCAGGGGTTACTCCTGGCTGTCTGCTCAGAAATAGCTCCTGGCAGGCGCAGGGGACCATATGGGACACCGGGATTTGAACAAACCATCTTTGGTCCTGGATAGGCTGCTTGCAAGGCAAACGCCGCTGTGCTATCTCTCCAGGCCCCTCATGAGTTATTCTTGGTCAGTTTGGTAGACTATATGAAATATGGGTTGAACCAATATCAGCCACGTGCAAGGCATATACATTACCCATTTACAATTGTACTGTACTATTGCTCTAATCCTATTGGCATATTTTCTTAAATCATCTGCTATGTCTTCTTTGTTAATAAATGCCATGTACAGGGACTGGAATAATACCTCAGCAGTAGGGCATTTGCCTTGCATGCGGCCGAACCAAGACAGATGTGAGTTCAATCCCCGGCATCCCATATGGTCCCCCAAGCCAGGAGTGATTTCTGAGCTCATATCTAGGAGTAACTTTTGAGTGTCACCAGGTGTGGCCCCAAAACAAAAACAAAACAAAGAAATACATTGTCCTGATGATAAAGAAGGAATAAATTATAAACTTTGCTAAATCTAGGTGCTGACAGTGAGTACTCCATGGACAAGCATCTGTTTAACTCCTTGTGAGTGATTGAACTTGAATTGGGTTCTAGGTTGGGGACAAGAGAAGAATGTTTGTTGAAAGCACCCTCACATTTAATATTCTTATAAATTACCTGGGGATTTTGTTAAAAATGTGAATTCTGCTTCAGGTTTCCTGGAACATAAGACATGAGAATCTTCAGTGCTAGTAGACTCTGAGGCAATGCCAATGCTGATTTAGAAATTGTACTTTCAGTTGACCTTGTATAACCCAAAGGACAAAAGAGGAAATAAGGTATACCCCTATAATTATCCAAAATAAATGTTGAAGCACTAATTCTTGTTTTGAAGTTAAAATGCCATATTCTGGAAACAACCAAGATACCCTTCAACAAATGAATGGCTAACGAAACTGTGGTACAAATACACAATGAAATATTATGCAGCCATCAGGAGAGATAAAGTCATGAAACTTTCCTATACATGGATGTACATGGAATCCATTATGCTGAGTGAAATAAATCAGAGGGAGAGAGATAGACACAGAACAGTATCACTCATCTATGGGTTTTAAGAAAAATTAAAGACATTATTGTAATAAGGCCCAGAGACAATAGAGTTAAGGTCCAGAAGGGCTGGAAGGACCTGCTCACTATTTGAAGCTCACCACAAAGAGTGGTGAATGCTGTTAGGAAAATACACTAACAACTAACATGAAAAATATGTTAAAGAATGAGAGAAGTAGAATGCCTGTCACTAATACAGGCATGAGTGGGAGGTGAAGGGGGACATTGGTGGTGGGAATGTTTCACTGGTGAAGGGGAGTATTCTGTTTATGACTGAAATTTAACTACAATCATGCTTTTAACCATAGTGCTTAAATAAAGATCTTATATATTAAAAAATAAATAAAATGCCATATAAATTTTCTTTTTGTGTGTGTGTGGTTTTTTGGGGGTCACATCTGGCAGTGCTCAGGGGTTATTCCTGGCTCCAGGCTCAGAAATTGCTCCTGGCAGGCACGGGGAACCATATGGGGCACCGGGATTTGAACCGATAACCTCCTGCATGAAAGGCAAATGCCTTACCTCCATGCTATCTCTCCGGCCCCCGCCATATAACTTTTCTTGCTTATCCAATTGGCAAAGATCTGGTTACACACGGAAGGAGAGAGCACGAGGTTTCTCTTACCTCGTGGGGATGACAATAAAACCAACTTTGAATATGGGCATTCAGGTCTATTAAAATGAAAAATTCACATATTTTTATTTGGTACTGGGAATGAATACTCAGGTGCTCAAGAGCTATGTGGGACTCCCACATGCAAAGCATGCACTCCATTATTTAGAGTATCTTTCTGACCCATATGTACCTATATTTGAACTAGTATTTTTTATTCTAGAAAAGTTTTATAGTATTTTTCACCTTTGTAAAAAAAAAAAAACCACTATACGTTCTGTACAAGGGCTATATCTAACTAGTATATTTACATGCTACAATGTGCAGACAAGATCTCAGGGAATTTACATCAAAAGACAAACCAGTATCACTGAGCTCTAAAGTAGAATTCAAGCTTTGAGATTTGTTTCTCACTTTTGTATTAGTGGGGTATTCTTTTTTTTCCTGACCCTAGTGAGGTATTCTTAAAAGTTATTTGAGAGTTAAAATATTTTATTGTGGGATCTGAGTGATAACACAGTGCGTAAATGCCTGTCTAAAGTTTCATTTGATTTATGACATCCTATAGGTCCTTCTAACCTGCCAGGAATGATTTCTGCGAAAAGAGTCAGGAGTAACATCTAAGTACCCCATCATGTGTGCCCCCATCCATCTCCCCCGTGTTTAGTGTTATTATTTTTATATGGGCTTTTTTGTTGATAGTGCTCAAAAGCACACTGAGTAGTGTTGCAGGGTGAAGAGGCAGAGAGTGGGCAATTTCAATGCTGTAAATCTAATCTATGACCTAATACCCACTAGTATGTGCTCTATCCTGAGACATTTCTGTGGTCCCATGAATTATTTATTTATTTATTTATTTATTTATTTATTTATTTATTTATTTATTTATTTTTTGGTTTTTGGGCCACACCTGGCGGTGCTCAGGGGTTACTCCTGGCTGTCTGCTCAGTAATAGCTCCTGGCAGGCACGGGGGACCATATGGGACGCCGGGATTCAAACCAACCACCTTTGGTCCTGGATCGACTGCTTGCAAGACAAACGCTGCTGTGCTATCTCTCCGGGCCCGCCATGAATATTTTTATCAGCTTTGTAAAACCAGAGTGGGCACAAGGCAAGCCAGGCTTCAATTTTGTATTACATATGGACTCCTGTGCACTGCCAGGAGTGATTCTGGAGTTCAGAATCAAGTATAAGCCTTGAGCACCTCTGGGTTTTCCCACTCCAACAACACCAATAAAAGGGAATGAGGTATGATGGGAGATCATCCATAGCTTCATGAAAGTCAGGAAGACCAACTGAACTGAACCGGTAGTGCTTTTTCTCTCTATTTATTACTAGGTATAAGCTGTCATCACTATGTGCTCATAGTGATGTTGATTGATTTGGGGGATTCTTTATTAATTAATGCCTTTTCTGATATTTTGGACTCTTAAGTCCCCCCAGTTAGCAACTCAGTGCTTCTAAGATACTTTGGATTTCTAGGGAAAAGGATGAACTCAGGACAATTTAAACAAGCATTAATTGTAAACATGCATATAAAATGAATTGTGCTATGAAATATGTACAGGAGGGCCCGGAGAGATAGCACAGCGGTGTTTGTCTTGCAATCAGACGATCCAGGACCTAAGGTGGTTGGTTCGAATCCCGGTGTCCCATATGGTCCCCCGTGCCTGCCAGGAGCTATTTCTGAGTAGACAGCCAGGAGTAACCCCTGAGCACCGCCGGGTGTGACCCAAAAACCAAAAAAAAAAAAAAAAAAAAAAAAAAAAAGAAATAATATGTACAGGAATGTAGAATGGATATGTGAAGTATATTCAAGTACCAAAGCTGTTCTAGAAAGCAAAATAATACTTTGTAAGGTTTTTGTCTCCTATTCTCTTTCTGCCAGTCCTCCTTTGCTTACAAGCAAGTATCCTCACCTTACACTCATTAGTTTTTCTCTTAGTTTTGCCATTCACCATTATATCCTGCTCATAACTTGGCACTTGCCTTATTTAGTCCAAACCCTTACCTTGCCCCATGAAGCCTTTAAGTTTTGCTTTTGATGTTTGGTTCTTTCAGATTTGCCTTATTTCTGCTTCTAGAGATGGACTTTGATCAAATCAGATGAACCATCTTAAGGATTGATTAGGGGGCCGGGCAGTGGCGCTAAAGGTAAGGTGCCTGCCTTGCCTGCGCTAGCCTTGGACAGACCGCGGTTCGATCCCCCAGTGTCCCATATGGTCCCCCAAGCCAGGAGCAACTTCTGAGCACATAGCCAGGAGTAACCCCTGAGCATTACCAGGTGTGGCCCAAAAATCAAAAAAAAAAAAAAAAGGATTGATTAGCTCCCAACATGGCTGCTTTTTGGTCAAGGAACCCTCTCTGACCCCAGCCCCAACATGGTGGGGGTCATGGGACACTCTAACTTCTGTATCCACTGTAAGGGTTGTTCATTTGCTTCTTAAAAGGGGGCTTGAAATGGTGCTCAGATGACTGACATTTTCACACAGATTCTTTCTGCAAATTACTTCTCTTGTAGAAGTTAGGTTTGATATCTAAGGCTAAACAAGATTGCTATTAACAGTTCTCTAGACTTCTGTAGCATACATCTTTTTTCTTTCTAGTTACAAAACACATTAATTTTTCTCAAATTATTCTTGCCATAGCCCTGATCAGATGCCTTATTGTACCTCGTTATGCTATGGGCTGCATTGATGTATCAAGTAGTACCGACTCTCTCTGCTTTACAGAGGGGACATGAGGCACCAAAATATTATCGGAGCAGATCTTGATTTTTAGCCCTGTCTTTTCAATGTTGCATGAAGTCTTTGACCATCTTGTGTGGCTTGATCTAAGATAGATTTTGTCTGATTTATCTGCAGAATCCCTTCCAGAGACCACAGGCAAAATGAGGAGGGTATCATTTTCCCATTTACTGAAAGATTTACAAATACAGACAAAATCACACCCCAGAGGCTGAGAAACAATCCTCCTTGTGAATACCTGAGAGAAAAACAATTTTTTTCTTCTTCTTCAGCTGTTTCTTTTTAACTCACTAACTTAGCAAACATACAGAAACAAAGAAAATAGAATTTTACAGATGGAAATGTTCTGATACCATATTTGAACCACAACAAAAAAATAAGGGTTTTACTTGACCCATTTCAACTGACACTTTATTTTGTATATATTTTGGGAATAAAATCCCAATCCCATAGCAGTGCCTTTAACTTCTCCTTTATCTTAAAAATAAAATCCACCATAAAATCTTAAATGAAATATATGTGTGAATCTTTTGTACTAATTGTGTTAGCATCCCTGTCATTACACCCCACAGCACCTGTTCAATGCTATTGAAAAATTAGGGATTCTCAGTGGCTGAACACTTTGGCTATGTTCATGACTTTGCTATTCCTGCTCCTGTTAATCACATTTCTTCTGATCTTAATGATTCTACCCCTTCAATTGCAACATGTCTCCTCTTCCTTGTTGGATATAAAAATTATTTTAAAAATAAAATATTGATGTTTAGTTGGGTAATGGCACAGAATGCAAGGTAGTATCCAATTAGTTTATAATAGCCAATGGTAAGAAAATATTCAACTGAGTTTTGGATTATCAGAAGCAAGTTATATTCTTGTCTCTCAACCAAAGAGAGGGAGATTTCAGCAATAGAGGCTAAATTGTAGAAAACCAAAAACCAGAGAAAAAAAGTTTATGATGAAGAACATTTAAAGAAGCAAACATTACAACCAGAAAACAATATATTAGTCCTTTTCTAAGTTGTTTTGTTTTGTTTTGCTTTGCTTTTGAGCCACACATGTACTCCTGGCTATGCGCTCAGAAATCTCTCCTGGATTGTAGTACCATATAGGACACTAGGGGATCAAACCGCTGTTCGTCCTAGGTTAGCACATACAAGGCAAATGCCCTACTGTTTGTGCCACCACTCAGGCTTCTCCTTTTCTAGTCTTTAGACATCTCTGAGAACCATTTATTAGACATATTGTCTGCAAGGAGAAATCCCCATATTAGAGGATAACTTGCTCTCTGTTCAACATGTTAAACATGGAGAAATCCAGGTGTGGAGTTTCTTTCTTTTGCCAACACATAAAAATAATGTCAGACCCCACTATCTAAAACCCAATAGTTCTAGAACTAAGTCAAATAGTATTACTGGAAATTTTAATAAAGTTTGAGCAAAAGAAAACTCAATCTACTTTTCCATAGATGGCATAGAAGGAATTGAATTAAAAAATATTAAATGTAGTCAGAGAAATAGTATAGTGAGCACAGCATTGGCCTTACATATAACCAATCTGCATTAGATGCCCAGTGTCTCATATGATCACTAAATGTACCAGAAATGATTTCTGAGTGCAAAGCCAGAAGAAATCTCTGAGCACCACCAGGTATGCGCCCCCAGAAGAGAGCATTTTTTACAGCATTAAAAATCACTTATTTCCTCATTTTCATCCCCGCAAACCTTTAAACTTTATTTTTAAAATAAAAATTATTAAAGTACCACAATTTACAAAGATCTTCATATTTGAGTTTTAGATAATGTTCCAGCTCCAATCCCACCTCTAGTATCTAGTCTTTATTTTTCTTAGCTTTTTTTTTTTTGGGAGAGGAGGGGTTTGGTGAAGCTCAGTGGTTACTCCTGGCTACGAGCTCAGAAATCACTCTTGGCTTGGGGACCAAATGGGATATTGGGGGATCAAATTTCTGTCCATCCTAGGCTAGCATGGGCAAGGCAGATAACTTACCACTTGTGCCACCACTCTGGCCCCAATTTTTGTTAGCAATTTTTATACTTGTATTTAATTTCTTTATTTCTTGATGATTTTTTCCTAATTTCGTTTAGAGTTAGGTGAGTATAAGAATACACTGACATTGCCAGAAGTCAGAATATCCTATTGGACTTGGAAGAAAAACATTAACTAAAACAAAAATATATGTTGGGGGCATCGTGAACTCTCTGAGCAGAAGAAGATCAATAATGATAGTGACTGTGAGTTTCTTTATGAAAATATTCCCCTCCCCACAGCCACAGTAAGAAGAGGAATTTGAACCTGTTTATTACTCATTCATCCATGTTTGAAATGTAAAGATTGGATGCATCATTCTGGATCCCCATCTCACTGAATGCTCAGAATTTTTAGAGCATACGTTCCACAAAATTTGACCAAACATTAATTGCTCCACAATCTCATTTGCTTCTAAGTTTCAGATTCAGGGGCACACAGAGAAAGAGTTCTAAGTTGCCATCTTGGTGGGTGAAATACTAAAGGTATCATTAATTTCATCTTCATGTGTGGGCAGTGTTAGTAGAGAAATAAGTATTAATGGTTGGAGAGAAGTGATGAATAAAAGGCTCCATCCGTGGTATTAGAAAGCCTGGGTTTTAGTGTCATCTTGTAAGTAACTACTTTCATTTAATGTAAAACTATTCAATACCTAGAATAATTACTCTCTAGCTTTTTCAGTCTAGGCCATGCCAATTCTTAAAGTTAGGGACACTCAAACAAAGTTACAGGAGTTCTGTATGAAAAAGAAAGGCAGGGAATTTATCTCTGACTCAGAGTTTTGCGTATTGTCATGACATGAGATTCCATGATGACAGATGTTCCTCACTTATTATATTTTATCTATTTGTTAGTGGAATATCATTTTTAAATCTCTCTTCTCTTCTTTTTACATCTCCTACACATACCTACCATCTCACTTGCTTTTTCTCACCCAATATGCTCTATTGTGACTCCCCACATACAAGGGTGAAAATGACTTGGTCTGAACAGTCACTTACACAGTAGGTGAATTCCATCATTGTTAGATGGGAGAGTTCATATCTAATTTGGTCGTGTTTTGTTTATAATGACATGAGTCAATTTTCTTTCCAATATTGTCTATTCTTACTGTTTCCAGAAGCAGTTACCATGAACAAGTTAAAAGGAAAATTCAGTCAGGATGTAGGCTTTTATGATTTAGGTTTTCCTCTAAGTTTGTTTCTTCACCAATAGGTGAAGTGTATTTGTGTTTGAGAGAGAGGGTGTTCAAAAAGTAGTTTTGACTTTGTAAAGGTTCAAAACTCTAAATGTTGCTTAGTTTTTGAGTGCACAAGGCTTACTCCTGGATCTGCACTCAGGATCTGCTGGGCTTGAGGACCATACGGGGTGCCAGGATCTAACCCTGGTTGGTTATGTGCAAGGCTAGTGCCGAACCCGCTGTACTATTGCTCTGGTCTTCAAATCTCTAAACTTAGAAAAAACATTTACTAAATGTTTTTTTTAATACCTGGCAATGTAATAGCACTAAGGACATATTTGAAAGATTGCTAAAGCAGTGCAAAACCTTTAAGTTTACTACTTAATATTATTTCTTGTTATTTTTTGTTAATTCTGGCCCACTAGCAAATACATTAGCAACAATACTTCAGGATTTTTTTTTGGGGGGGGGGCACACCGAGATACCCTCAGGGGTTACTCCTGGCTATGCTCTCAGAAATTGCTCCTGGCTTGGGGAACCATATGGGATCCCTCAAATGGGGGATCGAACTGAGATCTGTCCTGGGTCAGTAGCGTGCAAGGCTGTAAAAATCTTATTTGTTGAGCAAACTATATTTTGCTCTATTTTGTATCTTTGAAACTTCCTCATTCCTTCCTTCTTTCTTTCCTTCCTTCCTCCTTACATAAGAAATGAATATATGCTAAAAACTGAAGTAGAGAGAAATAGAATTATAATTTTACCAATGAAGCAAGTACTGGAAAACATTTTACTGTTGCAGTTACTACCAGTAATTACTTTGTAATTATGATGACATACATAGAAAGGCAATAAAAGAAACTTTAAAATAGGGCACGGAGAGATAGCACAGCGGTGTTTGCCTTGCAAGCAGCTGATCCAGGACCAAAGGTGGTTGGTTCGAATCCCGGTGTCCCATATGGTCCCCCGTGCCTGCCAGGAGCTATTTCTGAGCAGACAGCCAGGAGTAACCCCTGAGCACCGCCGGGTGTGACACAAAAACCAAAAAAAAAAAAAAAGAAACTTTAAAATAGAAAGGAAATCTAGTTGATTCTAAGTACCAATAAAATCATGCTATTTCTTGACAAGTAAATTATTTCAGACAGTATATTCCAGCTGCCATGCAGGGAAACCAAACTCTTTCGATGTGAAAATTTTAGAAAGCAACTAAAACTAAATGTAATCTCTTGAGCAAGCACAAAGACAAGCCTCACAATATGCCTTGTCTCATTCAATGATTTTTTTGAAAGTTTAGTAAGCTCTTTATTTTTTTTTAAAAGGATGAGTTCAAAAATACAGGAATAATAGTGTGAGAGTGGCAAGTGTTGTTGTTTGCATAGGCCCAGAAAAATATGGGGAAAATGGAAAGAAAAAAAAAAGTTCTAAGTACAAGGAGAACTTATCCCTGAAGTTTTCTGGCATAAGACTGACTCTGGGTTCCAAGCATACTAGGTTGTTAGCGCCTGAGTCATTCATTCTCTGTGGTCCTGGTGAAATTTCTTCGCACATTACCTGTGATTGGTATCAGGTTTCCATAGTTAAAGATTCTGGTTTCTGTGCATTTCCTTCATCGAAGTCAGGATGATGTGGAGTGTCCTCTAGTTTCTGCCCGGAAACAGCAGGTTGTTGTTGCTGAGTCATATGGATGTTAAGAGAACACTCTTTGGAGTAAGTCGATGCCAGGGTAGTGGTAGGGTCTTCCCTGTTAGAGCTTTGTTTCCTGGTGATGTTGTAGACAATTGTGGTTGTTTCCATAGATAGTCAATGGTTCAGGGTGTATGGGCAATGTCTATTTTTCTGAGGCCTGAGCCAAGTCATTATGCCAATGTTTAGAGTATAAGGCCAAACTACATTACAAAATATGTGTTTCTATCTCTATTAGATAAGAACTTGTTTGCATTTTTCCATTTTAATGTGCCTATGAAAAGAGGAACAATGCCACAAGGTATTATTCATGCCTCTGGGGGCTGAGGGAACAAGTCCAACAATCCTCTTAACTTGATTCTAACATAAATTCTAAAGTGAAAGACACTTCTACCAGAATTTCTCAAAAACAAAAAACAGTGGGCAAAATTGTCACTGTATAAGAGGCCATTCAATAAAAGTTATAGCAGTTAAGGGAATCCATCTAAGATATTCAAAGGAGCTATACATGTTCCTTTTAGTCATTAGAAATAGTCAGGGGAGGGTGTTGAATTCAGGACACCACTTTGTTCTGTGATTTGGCCTTCTGGAGTCTGCAAAATGACTTCCAGTAGTCCCATATCAGGAAATGTCTTTGAGTGGGGACTTCTCAGAAACCTAGTATGGTAGCAACTACAGTTACACAGTGAAGGAAGGTGGAGGACAGGAGGCTGATGAGAGTAGATAAATAGGAAGAGAGTACTGGTTTCTTCTCAGCCTGAGAGTCTATTTTTTCACTTTGGGAGCTGGTTGGCAGCCGGCTTGAGTGGGGATAATGATATGCTTCATGAGGAGCCAAGAACTGAAGGTAATAATGGTTGTGTGGGGTAATATGCAGTGGGGGTGAGGAAGTAAAAGATAAAAAATAAGCTTCTGGGTCCAGAGAGATAGCACGGCGGCGTTTGCCTTGCAAGCAGCTGATCCAGGACCAAAGGTGGTTTTTTCGAATCCTGGTGTCCCATATGGTCCCCCGTGCCTGCCAGGAGCTATTTCTGAGCAGACAGCCAGGAGGAACCCCTGAGCACCACCGGGTGTGGCCCAAAACCAAAACAAACAAACAAACAAACAAACAAACAAAAACGAAAAGAAAAATAATAAGCTTCTGGGTGGTGAACCAAGGGGGGAAGGAAAGTATACAACATAGACATTCTGTATATGACAAACAGATTAAACCCAATGATATCCTAATTAATTGTCTATACTTTAAGCATAAGGGTGCTAGCTTCAGAATGGACACTGGTAGGAAGGAAAGTTGCCTGCGATTTCCCGAAGTCAGCCCCTCTTGTGCTGTGAAGGGATTGGGGGAAAGCATGGGGTCCCTTTTAAACTCCTCCCTGGCACCCACGTCACTGGCCCCCCTGGGCGTGCACTCAGGGATAGCCTTGGAGTTCAGGAGGAAGGAGATGGAAGGCTGTTGGGGTGGCCCATGCCCTACCCTCCCCCTCACGCTTGGTAAAATGGCCTTTGGCATGGAGGCCTGCCATTCCCCTTTTTGGCAAAAGCTCCTGGCTCCCAGAAGAGGAAAGAGTTACTTAATGATCTGGAAGCCCGGAAGTTCACCAGCCCCCACCAAGACTCTCTTTCTTGAGCAGGGTAGGGATTAGGGGAAGCCTGGAGTTCCTTTTAAACTCCTCTCCGCCACCCACCTCGATGGCCCCCTGGGCATGAAACCAGGGATAGCCCTGGAGTCCGGGAGGAAGGAGATGGAAGGCTGTTGGGGTGTTATTCATGCTTTTTGGTTCTTTAACATAGTATTGAAATGCTACATCTTTACAAGTACCCCCAATATTTATGTGCTTCCTTTTCTTACAAGGTAGATATAAAATGAGGTCAGTGTGGATCTTTAAGTAGACTATTTTTTCATTTTAAACCATGCATTCCTTTATCTTTGAATATTTATTGGGTGGGTTAAAGGAGACTAGAGTTGAAAATATTCTTACACTTAAAAAAAAATAGTTGCTGCCTGAGGGATTTTTTCCAGTTTGAAAAATAATGCAGTGTGCTTCCAAGGAAACAAATGAGTCGCAAGAAGTAGAAGTCAAGAATTTAAAAAACATGAAACCAACAAATGAAAAAATCAAAATTTAACCCTAACATCTGCTTAGGTGTAAGGTAATACTTGGCAAAAAAAATTAGGGCTATATTTGTGATGGCTTTCTAGATATAGACATTGTGATACACACTTAAATAATCCCAACTGGAAAGCAGGACCCAAGACGAGACTTCATTAAGCTTAAACCCCATGAGTCTTTGGATTCTCAGCCATATACCATTAAGTTCTAAAATATGCTCTCAATTTCCCAATTTCTACATATAAGATGATGAAGCACATATTTTAAACTACAAAGTCTTTGAAACATACTCTAGTATGTGAAATTTTCAAATGAAGAAATGGAGGAACAAAATGTTAGGGATATTATTCAGACCAGAACCTAGGTATTATGACTGAAAACATTTTCTTTCCTCTATTTTAACATTTTTCCTTTATTTTTTTGAGGTGCTGTAATTTATAATACTGCTAAATATACATCATTCCATCACCATATCAACCATCAATGCCTACTCTCCTCCACCAATTTCAAGGACAACTTTCATCTGTCCCCCTAGTCCTCTCTATGTAACCTTAATTTTCTAGATCAACTTTCCAGTTCTGTTGCCTTTGAAAATTTGTTGCTTCCTTACTACGTTTTTTCCTTGTTGTGTATTTAATAAATATAACCATATTTCAGAGGTTTTGTGGGATTGGTTTTTTGTTTATATTGCTTTATTTTTATTTATAATGCATAATTTTTATACAGATAAGAAATGAGGATGGCAAAGAACAAAGCTTGAAAAACAAATTGAGCTTCTAGTTCTGTGTAGTCTGAAGAATCTTGATCCTGATATACTCCTGTCATATGTGGAATTTATATTGAGTAAAGAAAGAGTGCATGAAAATTTTGAATTGAGTTGCTAAATAGGGACGAATTAACTTAAAGCTTTTAAGATTAATTTAGTTAATATATAAAGTATTAAACATACCTTTATAAAACTTACTTAATGTAAACAAACATAACATGTAATAAATGTGAATATAATTAATTATGCCTTATCAATTAATATACATTTTTTATAATAGTCTAGTTCCAGATTACCCCAACTATGTTTGAAAAGAAAAGAAGCTATCTCCTAGAGAGAGAGCTTTTCTACAGAAAGGAAGAGTGGAAATTGAATGCTTTCACTTCACCGGTGGTAGCATGAATTGGGCTTTCTCCCCAGATGGAAAAGGCACAAGAACTCCTCTTCTGGGTTTTGAGCTATTAATGAACTATGCTTCCTACCACAGCATAATAAACAACCACAATACTACTTTGAAAATACCTCAGAGTAGAGGAGAGGAAAATGAGGCCTCATTGGGAAGTGGCTGAGGTCTTTAAGGAAATGTTTCCCTGGAGAAATATTGTATAGGAGAAAATTATTTCCCTAATATCTTAAAAAGAACTACAGACAATGAATTTTATTAAAAACCAGAGTCACGAACCAAGGGCTCTGTTTTGTCATGAGACAGCAACTAAGACTACAGAGACAAAGCTCTAGTTTCTTTACAATGACTGTGCACTGTTACACAGTCTGCTTTTAGAAACATAAAGTACAGTTTCAGAAACATGAATCAATAAGTCTGCATCCTGACTTACTAGATTTTCCATTATATGGCAATAATATACCACAGTATTCTTCATCTCTAAAATAGGAATTATATTAAGACCTTACCAGAGGGTATTGCTTATTTATATGTGAAATATTTAGCTCCTGGACTACCTGCTTTGTTACTTGCTATCTGTTTCTAAAAGTTTGGATGATATTTCTTCACTTTCTTTTTTTTTTTTTTTGCCTTCCAATATTTCTTTTTTTTTTCTTTTTTTTTTAAATTTATTTAAACACCTTAATTACATACATGATTGTGTTTGGGTTTCAGTCATGTAAAGAACACCACCCATCACCAGTGCAACATTCCCATCACCGATGTCCCAAGTCTCCCTTCGCCCCACCCGACCCCCGCCTGTACTCTCGACATTTTCCTCATACATTCTCATTATTAGAACAGTTCAAAATGTAGTTATTTCCCTAACTAAACTCATCACTCTTTGTGGTGAGCTTCCTGAGGTGAGCTGGAACTTCCAGCTCTTTTCTCTTTTGTGTCTGAAAATTATTATTACAAGGGTGTCTTTCAATTTTCTTAAAACCCATAGATGAGTGAGAACATTCTGCGTTTTTCTCTCTCTCTCTCTCTCTGACTTATTTCATTCAGCATAATAGATTCCGTGTACATCCATGTATAGGAAAATTTCATGACTTCATCTCTCCTGACAGCTGCATAATATTCCATTGTGTATATGTACCACAGTTTCTTTAACCATTCGTCTGTTGAAGGGCATCTTGGTTGTTTCCAGAGTCTTGCTATGGTAAATAGTGCTGCAATGAATATAGGTGTAAGGAAGGGGTTTTTGTATTGTATTTTTGTGTTCCTAGGGTATATTCTTAGGAGTGGTATAGCTGGATCATATGGGAGCTCGATTTCCAGTTTTTGGAGGAATCTCCATATCGCTTTCCATAAAGGTTGAACTAGACGGCATTCGCACCAGCAGTGGATAAGAGTTCCTTTCTCTCCACATCTCCGCCAACACTGTTTATTCTCATTCTTTGTGATGTGTGCCATTATCTGTGGTGTGAGGTGGTATCTCATCGTTGTTTTGATTTGCATCTCCCTAATGATTAGTGATGTGGAACATTTTTTCATGTGTCTTTTGGCCATGTGTATTTCTTCTTTGTCAAAGTGTCTGTTCATTTCTTCTCCCCATTTTTTGATGGGGTTAGATGTTTTTTTTCTTGTAAAGTTCTGTCAGTGCCTTGTATATTTTGGAGATTAGCCCCTTATCTGATGGGTATTGGGTGAATAGTTTCTCCCACTCAGTGGGTGGCTCTTGTATCCTGGGCACTATTTCCTTTGAGGTGCAGAAGCTTCTCAGCTTAATATATTCCCACCTGTTAATCTCTGCTTTCACTTGCTTGGAGAGTGCAGTTTCCTCCTTGAAGATGCCAGTAATGTCCTGGAGTGTTTTGCCTATGTGCTGTTCCACATAACTTATGGTTTTGGGGCTGATATCGAGGTCTTTAATCCATTTGGATTTTACCTTCGTACATGATGTTAGCCGGGGGTCTAAGTTCAATTTTTTGCAAGTGGCTATCCAATTGTGCCAACACCACTTGTTGAAGAGGCTTTCCCTGCTCCATTTAGGATTTCCTGCTCCTTTATCAAAAATTAGGTGGTTGTATGTCTGGGGAACATTTTCTGAGTATTCAAGCCTATTCCACTGATCTGAGGACCTATCCTTATTCCAATACCATGCTGTTTTGATAACTGTTGCTTTGTAGTACAGTTTAAAGTTGGGGAAAGTAATTCCTCCCATATTCTTTTTCCCAATGATTGCTTTAGCTATCCGAGGGTGTTTATTGTTCCAAATGAATTTCAAAACTGTCTGATCCACTTCTTTGAAGAATGTCATGGGTATCTTTAGAGGGATGGCATTAAATCTGTATAATGCCTTGGGGAGTATTGCCATTTTGATGATGTTAATCCTGCCAATCCATGAGCAGGGTATGCGTTTCCATTTCCGTGTGTCCTCTCTTATTTCTTGGAGCAGAGTTTTATAGTTTTCTTTGTATAGGTCCTTCACATATTTAGTCAAGTTGATTCCAAGATATTTGAGTTTGTGTGGCACTATTGTGAATGGGGTTGTTTTCTTAATGTCCATTTCATCCTTATTACTATTGGTGTATAGAAAGGCCATTGATTTTTGTGTGTTAATTTTGTAGCCTGCCACCTTGCTATATGAGTCTGTTGTTTCTAGAAGCTTTTTGATAGAGTCTTTAGGGTTTTCTAAGTAGAGTATCATGTCATCTGCGAACAGTGAGAGCTTGACTTCTTCCTTTCCTATCTGGATTCCCTTGATATCCTTTTCTTGCCTAATCGCTATAGCAAGTACTTCCAGTGCTATGTTGAATAGGAGTGGTGAGAGAGGACAGCCTTGTCTTGTGCCAGAATTTAGAGGGAAAGCTTTTAGTTTTTCTCCATTGAGGATAATATTTGCCACTGGCTTGTGGTAGATGGCCTTCACTATATTGAGAAAGGTTCCCTCCATTCCCATCTTGCTGAGAGTTTTGATCAAGAATGGGTGTTGGACCTTATCAAATGCTTTCTCTGCATCTATTGATATGATCATGTGGTTTTTATTTTTCTTGTTATTGATGTTGTGTATTATGTTGATAGATTTACGGATGTTAAACCAGCCTTGCATTCCTGGGATGAAACCTACTTGATCGTAGTGGATGATCTTTTTAACGAGGCATTGAATCCTATTTGCCAGGATTTTGTTGAGGATCTTTGCATCTGCATTCATCAGTGATATTGGTCTGTAATTTTCTTTTTTGGTAGCGTCTCTGTCTGGTTTAGGTATCAAGGTGATGTTGGCTTCATAAAAGCTATTTGGAAGTGTTTCTGTTTGTTCAATTTCATGAAAGAGTCTTGCCAAGATTGGCAGTAGTTCCTCTTGGAAAGTTTGAAAGAATTCATTAGTGAATCCATCTGGACCTGGGCTTTTGTTTTTCGGCAGACATTTGATTACTGTTTTAATTTCATCAATGGTGATGGGGGTGTTTAGATATGCTATATCCTCTTCCTTCAACCGTGGAAGATTATAAGAGTCCAAGAATTTATCCATTTCTTCCAGGTTCTCATTTTTAGTGGCGTAGAGTTTTTCAAAGTAGTTTCTGATTATCCTTTGAATCTCTGTCATATCAGTAGTGATCTCTCCTTTTTCATTCCTGATACGAGTTATCAAGTTTCTCTCTCTCTCTTTCTTTGTTAGGTTTGCCAGTGGTCTATCAATCTTGTTTATTTTTTCAAAGAACCAACTTCTGCTTTCGTTGATCTTTCGGATTGTTTTTTGAGTTTCCACTTCGTTGATTTCTGCTCTCAGCTTTGTTATTTTCTTCTGTCTTCCTATTCTTGGGTCCTTTTGTTGAGCATTTTCTAATTTTATTAGCTGTTTCATTAAGCTACTCAGGTAAGCTCCTTCTTCCTTCCTGATGTGTGCTTGCAAAGCTATAAATTTTCCTCTCAGTACTGCTTTTGCTGTGTCCCATAAGTTCTGATAGTTTGTGTCTTTATTGTAATTTGTTTCCAGGAACCTTTTGATTTCCTCCTTAATTTCATCTCGGACCCACTGGTTATTGAGCATGAGGATGTTTAACTTCCAGGTGTTAAAGTGTTTCTTCTGAGTCCCTTTGGAGTTCACAAATAATTTCAGAGCCTTGTGATCAGTGAAGGTAGTCTGCAAAATTTCTATCCTCTTGATCTTATGGAGGTATGTTTTATGTGCCAGCATGTAGTCTATCCTGGAGAATGTCCCATGTACATTGGAGAAGAATGTGTATCCAGGTTTCTGGAGATGGAGTGTCCTATATATATCCACTAGGCCTCTTTCTTCCATTTCTCTCCTCAGGTCTAGTATATTCTTGTTGGGTTTCAGTCTGGTTGACCTATCCAGTGTTGACAAAGCCGTGTTAAGGTCCCCCACAATTATTGTGTTGTTGTTGATATTATTTTTCAGATTTGTCAACAGTTGTATTAAATATTTTGCTGGCCCCTCATTCGGTGCATATATGTTTAGGAGAGTGAATTCTTCCTGCTCTATGTACCTCTTGATTAACATAAAATGTCCATCTTTGTCCCTTACAACCTTCCTGAGTATAAAGTTTGCATTATCTGATATTAGTATGGCCACTCCAGCTTTTTTATGGGTGTTATTTGCTTGGATAATTTTTCTCCAGCCTTTTATTTTGAGTCTATGTTTGTTCTGACTATTCAGGTGCGTTTCTTGTAGGCAGCAGAAGGTTGGATTGAGTTTTTTGATCCATTTAGCCACTCTGTGTCTCTTAACTGGTGCATTTAGTCCATTGACGTTGAGAGAAAGAATTGTCCTGGGATTTAACGCCATCTTTATTTCAAAATTTGGTGTGTCTTTTGGGTAGTCTTGTCTTAGATTAGGTCTTTCAGTTTTTCTCTTAAGACTGGTTTTGTGTCTGTGAAGTTTCTGAGCTGTTTTTTGTCTGTGAAGCCATGTATTCTTCTGTCAAACCGGAAAGTGAGTTTTGCTGGGTATAGTATTCTGGGTGAAGCATTCATTTCATTCAGTCTTGTCACAATATCCCACCACTGCTTTCTGGCATTGAGTGTTTCTGGTGACAGGTCTGCTGTAAATCTCAGGGAAGCTTGCTTGAACGTGATTTCCCCTTTTGATCTTGCTGTTTTCAGAATTCTGTCTCTATCTGTGGGATTTGTCATTGTGACTAGGATGTGTTCTGTTCAACTCGATCCATGGTTTCTTGGAGTCCGTTGAGCATCTTCCATATTGCTAGTCTAAAGTCCTTATCTGAGAGGTTGATTAGTTGGTTGGTCATTATCTGGTCCTCAGAATTGTCATCTTCATTCTCTATGTCTGATGCTGGCCTGCGTTGTTTCCCCATTGTCACACTTGTATTGTGGGTTTTTCTACGTGTTGTGGTGGTATTCATTGTCTATATGATGCAGGCAGCACACTCCTCTGGCTCCTCCCTTTCTGGATGGGCTGACTTGCCTCTAAGGGAGGGGAGTCCTCCGTGGATGAAGCCTCACACTGGGTCAAATCTTAGGCCCGAGCATGCAACAGAGAAGACAGTCCGGAGAGAAATGTTTGCTTCTGTGATATAGCGCCGCTCTTAGTGTGATTTTTCCTTCTTGTTGCAATGGAGTTCTTTCCTTAGAAAGAGTGCATGGCCGCTCTGCTTCGCTACGCGGCCGTGCTCCGCTGGAGCCTCTTTTTGCCCCACTCGCAAGAGTTTCACGCAAGAGGACAGTAGACAGACATAGACAGGTCACACTCACAGTTTTTCACAGTTGGGCCCCACTGGGCCGGTGTACTTTTGCGGATTTTCCCCGCCTGGTGTCACACACAGGGAGCCAGCTTTTGCAAAGCTTAGCCGGTTTTCATGCTCTGTAGTCCCTCCCTGAAAATGGCGTCTGGGCGAGCGAGGTTTCTGGAGCCTCTTTTTGCCCCACTCGCAAGAGTTTCACGCAAGAGGACAGTAGACAGACATAGACAGGTCACACTCACAGTTTTTCACAGTTGGGCCCCACTGGGCCGGTGTACTTTTGCGGATTTTCTCCGCCTGGTGTCACACACAGGGAGCCGGCTTTTGCAAAGCTTAGCCGGTTTTCATGCTCTGTAGTCCCTCCCTGAAAATGGCGTCTGGCTATTTCTTCACTTTCAAGAAAAACTTACATTGGGACTTGTTTTCACTAGCTGAAAGAAATCCAAAAAGTATTTTTGACAGAAACAAACAGAAAGCAAAAGTCACATAGAGCATTACTTCTGTGGCATTTGCAGAGAAACAGTTTACATATACTAGGATAGTGAAAGGTCCTGCCAAGATCCTTCTCAAAACTTCATTTAGCTTCTCAGTATCAAAATATTTAAATTTTGAACTATGTCTGTGAGCAACTCTGCTCACATCATGCTTGTTTTGTGCATCCAAGATGTGTCCAGTGGTATCAGAAAGACCGAAGAGAGTTTGGCAGAGCTTTGTACTTATATAAAGTTGAATGTAATTGAAAGCATAGCAAAGGTTCCCAAAGCAAGTCATTCATGAACTAAATGGGCTTACAGAAGATTTTTACCAGTATTGAAAGTACTGAGTGATTGTGGGAAAAGACTTCAATTTAGAAAAGGTGCTTATATTAGAGGCAGGTTTGCAATATGTTTGAACAACCACAAAGATTATAAGACAGAAAACTAGGTGAAGTTAAGCAGTTCTGTCTACTGATTATTTTAAGACTTTCATGTGAAGCCACAGAAGCTACAGCAGATTGTGTCCTCAGCTTCTATGGAGTCAGACAGACATAGACAAAGGTGGAGACACTAGTGACTTTGTGGATAGATTCAATGAGCCCTCACTCTGCTTGACCTGATCCCTGTGCAGAGAGCCAGGAGAGATCCCTTAGCCTAGAGCAAGGAGAAAACCCTTAACACAGTTACAAGAGGCCCCCGAACAAACAAACAAACAAAAAAAGACAAAACAATTCTTTTTTTTTTTTTTGGGCCACACCCGGTAACGCTCAGGGGTTACTCCTGGCTATGTGCTCAGAAGTTGCTCCTGGCTTGGGGGACCATATGGGACACCGGGGGATCGAACCGCGGTCCGTCCAAGGCTAGCGCAGGCAAGGCAGGCGCACCTTACTTTTAGCGCCACCGCCCGGCCCCCATAAAACAATTCTTAACTGACCCTTTCCTCTCTTCTGAAGTTGTGTCTTCTATGTCTCCCACCACCTCAATAGCATCAAAGCACCCAATAAATCATCTTCAACACCTTTGAGTCATCCAGTGTGTTCACTGACTCCTAGTTCTGATAAGTGTACTTTCTTGATGTTGGTAATAGGTTTTGGAAACCATGACTTTAAGTGAAATGACACATAAAAAAAACGAGCTTAACAATAACCCTTTACAAAATATAAACAAGCACTAAAATTCTTGCATGGTTGCAAAAAAAGCATCAGACTTCTAAATAAATCCTTCAAGAATTTGATAATACCAGTTTTATTCACTTTTATGTAATGATATCAATGAAGTACTTTATTAAGTTATATTTTAGTTGACACCTCCATCTGTTCATTTGACCAATTCATGTAGTCAAACTTTCTCCTGGCAGCTCAGATTCAAAGGCAGGAACCAACCCTGATAAGTACACCTTCCCAATGAAGGCCATACTCACATCCACACTCAGACTGAGAGAATAGTGTCTAGAATGCTTGCCTTGCATGTAGCTGACCTGGATTCAATACCTAGCCCCAGATGGTCCTCAAGCCCATGAGCATAGAGACAGACGTAAGCCTTGAGCATTGCCAGGTAAGGCCCCAAGCTAAAAAAATAGAAAACCCTGAGAAAATCCATATAAACATGGAGAAAAGATTAAAGCTCCTATGACCTTAGCTAGGAATTTATTTTTGTCATCAGTGTTATAATTAAATGCATTAAACAAAATAATATTATTTGAGGATATGAGGTACAGATAGAATTTGATTATTATAAAAACATAGCATTTCTGTTTTTATTAGTTGTTAGTATTTTTTATATGGTGTATTATTTGGCACAGTGCTATTTGTAGGGTTGGAAATGCTCACACATTTCATATATATATATATATATATGATTAGCAATTGCTTTCTTACTTTTTACTATCTCAACTTATAAAAATTGTTATAGAAATACTTGATTTTCAGTAAATCAAGTGGAGAAAACTTGTACTTGCTTTAGAATAACTGCTCCAGAATAATGAGTTACATCAGCAAAGCTCCTCAAAAAAATTCTACTATTTATTGATGGAAATCATTTTTTATTAGGGAAAACCCTCGTTTTCCCTTATCTTCTTTTTATTCCCTCTTCTACCAGTTTGACTGTCACAGTGACTGGTCCTCAGGACTTATAGTATAAAGTAAACACTAATTATTTCTCAGCAATTGTGTGGCAAACAAACAAACAAACAAAAACCAAAACTCAACAAAAACGTATAATTAAAGAGCAAAGTAAGTTACTAAAAGAAACTGGAGAGTTGGCAGGTTGGTAGATAGCTAACTATGGTGTGATTACTTGAGCGAAATGATAGTGTGGAATAGCTGGCAGTAAGAAATAATAAGACAGTGTTGATTTCTAAAGTATACTAAACAAAACTATATTTGTAGTAAAAAATAAGACAAATGATCGAATACATAATTAAAAAGCATTTTTCCCTTGTTAAAAAAGAAAGCAAGGCACAAGGGTCTGGAGAGATATCCCAATGTGTTAGAGTACTGTATATGCCTATAGCCCCATTTCAAACATCTTTCCAGAGTGGTTGAACTGTTTTCAGTCCTCATCAACAATCTATGAGTCATCTTGTTACCATATTCTGTCAGCATTTGTATTGTCGTTTTTTTTTATTTTAACTATTCTGATAGATGAGAAGTGATTGATATCTTTTCAAACTTTTAATTTGCATTTTCCCTAGTGGCTAATAATATTGACTATCTTGTCATGTGCTTATCTAGACTATATCTTTTTGATTTATTTTTTCCATGTTCTAATGGAGTGTTTGCTCAATATACTGTTGAGTTTTTAAAGTAAGGGCTTTAGACTTTGTCATACATATGACTTGCAAATATATTTTGCTGAACTTGGGCTAAATTTTCCAGTCTTTAGCAGATTGCTTTCTTGAGAAGATTTTTAAATTTTTCTGTGTCAATTTGATAAATATATTTTCATGCTTGAATCAGACTTTTATTGTCAAATCAAAGAACATAGTCTAGTCCTAGATACTAAATATTTTTTCCCTTTTCATAGTGTTACCTTTAAGTTCAGTAGAAAATCTGAGTTGTTTTTCTAAGATATGAGATTTAGGTAAATATCAATTTTATTTAACTTACCGATGTCTAAATGTTATGACTTAGCTTGCTGAAACAGCTGAACTTTTGCCATTAAGTTAATCTTATACCCATAAAAATTGAAGTTTGGCATATTTATTTGTGCTCTAATTTATGGGTTTTCTGTCCCCCCCCATTGGTCAACGTGTCTATTCAATTGTTAATATTACACTGTCTTAAATATTAGGGATAAGATTAACTATTGAATAAAGTTGTTGCTCCCACTTTTTCTGGATTTTTGTTTGTTTTTGTTTTGGGGCCATACCCTGTGACACTCAGGGGTTACTCCTGGCTATGCGCTCAGAAATTGCTCCTGGCTAGGGGGACCATATGGAACGCTTGGAACGAACCAGATCCGTCCTGGGTCAGCCGTGTGCAAGGCAAAAGCCCTGCAGCTGTGCTATCGCTCTGGCACCTGCTCCCACTTTTCTATATGTTTTAAAGCATTTACATATAAATTTTAGATAAACTTATTTAGTACTATAAAAATAAGCATTACCCTGTGATGTCCAGCACTGGGCTCTGATCTCCTGTGAGGACATAGTGCTCTCCAGGACATTTGACACCCCGGGGGTCTGAGTGGTCCTGCTCAGGGAGGAGGCATGGTGGGGCACTGCCCTCCCTGATGCTTCTCTGTGTCCCCTGCACACCCTCCAGGCTTTCCTGCCATCACCCCACCTGGACTGGAGGCAGCATCTCTTCCCTTGCGCCAGCTGCTGGGTGGCCAGGCGCTTCCAGAAGAGCCCAGGCTTGGAGGTGCTCATGATCATGGGCAAAGGGTCCCAGCTTCACCCACCGCTGAACCCCAGGGGCCAGCTCCAGACATTGCTAGCTGCTGCAGAGCTGTGGTTCCAGTCCTGGAGCACTGTGTTAGGGGGCACCCAGGTTGGGTGGGAGCTGAGCCTGCTGGGCTAGTCGTGCCCAAGGACACACACCTTTCACACAGGGCCTACAGCGGCCCCTCACAACTGCGCCCCCAGCACCAGGCTGTTGGACCCCTGGGTACTCCGTTGTAGGGGGCAATTGACACCCCCCCCACTGATCTGCCTCTGTTTGGCCAGTGTCTCACTGGTTTGTAACACCAGCCTTGAGCCCAATAACACTGGCTATGAACATTGAAAAAAAAAACATTATTTTTTAAATAATAATTGTATCAAATTGTATATAAGTTTAAAATGAATTAATATTCTTATTATGTTGAATTTATCCAACCAACAAGTTAGATATAATCTCTGTTTATTTAGGGCTTAAAAATATTCTGGGAGCTCCAACAATAAAACAGCAGTTAGGGTGTTGCCTTGTATGTCACCTACAGCATCCTATATGGTCCCCTGAGCCCAACAGGAGTGATTCCTGAGAACATAACTAGGAGTTACTCATGTGCACAGGCAAGTGTGGCCCAAGACTTCCCATCCAGATATTTTGTCAATAATTGTTAGAAATGATCATTCTGTACAAGAACAAGAATGGAAAGGAAGTAAGGTAATATGCATGATGCCCCTTCAGTAACAGTATTGCAAACCACAGTGCCTATGAGAAAAAAGAGAGAAATAGGAAAAGAAGAAGAAGGAGGAGGAGGAGGAGGAGGAGGAGAAAGAGGATTAGGAGGAGAAGGAGGAGGAGGAGGAGGGCCGGAAAGATAGTATGGAGGTAAAGCATTTGCCTTGCATGCAGAAGGACGGTGATTCAAATCCCGGCATCCCATATGGTCCCCCGAGCCTGCCAGGAGCAATTTCTGAGTGTAGAGCCAGGAGTAACCCCTGAGTGCTGCCGGATATGACCCAAAAAGAACGAAGAAGAAGAAGAAGAAGAAGAAGAAGAAGAAGAAGAAGAAGAAGAAGAAGAAGAAGAAGAAGAAGAAGAAGAAGAAGAAGAAGAAGAAGAAGAAGAAGAAGAAGAAGAAGAAGAAGAAGAAGAAGAAGAAGAAGAAAGTAGAGAAAAGAAAGAAGAAAAAGAAGAAAAAACAAGAGAAAAAAGAAGAGGGAGCAAGAGGAGGAGGGGAGAAGAAAAGAAGAGAAAGAAGGAGTAATAAAAAAGAAAGAAGAGGAGGAGGAGAAAAGAGAAGAGAAAGAAGAAAGAGTAATAAAAAGAAAGAAGAGGAGGAGGAGGAGAAAAAAGAAGAGAAAGAAAACTAATAGGAGGAGAAAAAGAAAAAAGAAAAAGTAAAGAAGAAGATGAAGAAGAAAAGTGTATGCATAGGGCAGTCTAGGGGGAGATAAGCGGATGGGAGGGTGACTCGGGAATGAGTGGTGGGGAATGAACACTATCAATGAAAGATAGGTGTTGAAATATTGTATAACCAAAACTCAATTAACAACAACAACTCAACTAACAACTCCTCAAGATACAACAACTCTGTACCTAACAGTGATTTAAATTTAAAAGAAATTAAAAAAAATAAAAAAATCCCAAACAGAAATATATAGATTTGTAAAAATGTATTCATCTTTCTACTTATAGCACAAATTGGAACCAACTTAAAACAGCAAAATTAAAAAGTATTTTGTCATCAGAATTTTGTTACTTTCAAATACAGATGCAGCTCATGTTTTAAGTTCATATCTAATTGCATTTCCTTTGAAGTGGCTATAAATGGTATGTGTTAAAGTTTTCTTTCACATGCTTGCTACTAGTTTACAAAAATACAGTTGATTACTTTTTGCTTTGTTTTTTTGGGCCACAGCTGGTGGTGCTCATGGTTATCTTCTTGCTCTGCACTTTAGAGCTCACTCCTGGTAATGCTGAGGGAACCACATGTGAAGCTGGGGTCTAACCTGAGTTGGTTTGTGCAAGACAAGTGCCCTCTCTATTCTATTTCAAATTTGGTTCCTGCAGTTGACTTTTTATGTTGATTTTATGAAGCAATATTATTTAGTAAATATCTTTTTTACAATTAAATTTTGTATGAATTACTTCATACTATTTGGAGAGATTTAAAGTGTATTGAGTTTCTTTTCACATATGTGTATAATTTGTGCCTATATTTTGATTGTGTTCATTTATTCAACTACTTCTAGCAGAGGTTCAAGAAGTGAAAAAAATAAGAGTTTTAATTTGAGTCATATATTTAATAGAAGCACTTATGAGAATATTTACAAATGGACAAAAATGTTTTGGCTAAAATGAATCTGAAGATTCATGATATGAGAATAAATATTTCTTAGGCTCAGGTTTTAAGACAATAAAATTATAATAGACCTCTAAATATTTTTCTCTGTCTCTGCAAACCTCCCAATGACTTAACATAAATGACACATTTTTCAAGTCCTTTGATTTTTGTCTTCAGTAATAATTTTTAGAATACACTGAGATCAAACTATGGACAGTCTTTTAAAACGAAAGTATTACATCAGTGTAAAGTTATAATTTGTTTTTTATTTTACCATAATTTAAATAATTGAGACCATTTCTACTTGGAAAATACTTTTACGTTTTAGTAAAAAGGTGAGCGGTATCTGATCAAGGTAGTCTGTCTATAAACAGCCATGTTTCTGGGGAACAGGAGTTAATTACATCACACCATGTATGAGTGAATGCCCCTTCCATCCAGGCCAACTGGGCATTATTACAAGTAAGTAATTGCACTGCTTTTCATCACTTGCTGAAATCATTAGAACACAAGATTATTAAACCAAGACCCTACCAATTTAGCTGCTCAAGGATGGAGTCTATTAGACCATCTGCTACCTTATCAACACTAGACACAGCAAGTCCAGGCAACTTTATACCCAACATGTAGCATCTTATTGCTTCCAACAGATCCATATACTATTTTTTAAGTGATTGTTATTTAATTGCAGAGCTAACAAGCAAGCCAACAATTGCGCTTCGTGGCTGTTAGTAAGGTTTGCCAAAAGTAGACTGTTTGACTGAAAAAGAGCCATTTTATAAAGCAAGGTTATTTCAAATCATGTTGATCACATAAGACACTAGAAAAATTATTTGAGGGAGAAGAGTTAAAGATAAAGAATTATGATCTCATCCTTCTCACTGCTACAGTTCTCTCCCTAAATGGAGGCTAGCAAGGGATAGTTATTTAAAAAAAGAAAAATAGCAAAAAATATAAAATAGAGAAAATGTGAATAAATTTTTACCTTTGTCTCTGAGTAGCTCCTATTTATATCATAGCTCTTTAAAGGCAAAAGTCATTTTTCATATTGTTTGCTATCAGATCTGTCACCTGCTGGTTACTTAACTAAAAAGTATTTCAAAAATAAATGTATTTATTTATTATTATTATTATTAACAAGTATTTCAAAAATAAATAAAAATAATGTTTATGATATTCAGAGCTAGAAGAGAGAATGGAAAGTTTTCCTGGTAGTTCTGACCAATAATTTTTTTTTTTTTGGTTTTTGGTTTTTGGGCCACACCCGGCGTTGCTCAGGGGTTACTCCTGGCTGTCTGCTCAGAAACAGCTCCTGGCAGGCACGGGGGACCATATGGGACACCGGGATTCGAACCAACCACCTTTGGTCCTGGATCGGCTGCTTGCGAGGCAAACGCCGCTGTGCTATCTCTCTGGGCCCAACCAATAATTTTTTTATTTTATTTTTTTTATATAAACACCTTGATTACATACATGATAGTGTTTGGGTTTCAGTCATGTAAAGAACACCACCCATCACCAGTGCAACATTCCCATCACCAATGTCCCAATTCTCCCTCCTCCCCACCCGACCCTCGCCTGTACTCTAGACAGGCTTTCCATTTCCCTCATACATTCTCATTATTAGGACAATTCAAAATGTAGTTATTTCTCTAACTAAACTCATCACTCTTTGTGGTGAGCTTCCTGAGGTAAGCTGGAACTTCCAGCTCCTTTCACTTTTGTGTCTGAAAATTATAATTGCAAGAATATCTTTCATTTTTCTTAAAACCCATAGATGAGTAAGACCATTCTACATTTTTCTCTCTCTCTGACTTATCTGACCAATAACTTTTACTTCCCTATTAATAAATGTTAAGATGTTTCCTAAAAGACAAAAAGAGAAAAAAGTGTTCTATATGTGTTAAGAGAACTGACTCACAACACAGTATTATAAAAGAAACAATGATGTTTTGGGTAAAAATTGAATGGAAATTTTTTTTATCTTTTAATACTCTATATTCTGCCATTTTTAAATATATAAAATACTTTGCTTAAAAACAAGGCATTACATAGTTGTTCAAAATATATTTGTTCCAAGACTATTCCCAAGACATTTTTGTCAAAGTTCTTCTATCATTGTCCCCAGATTCCAACCTCTTCCCCAGCCTACTCCCTTGGCAGGCATGAAATAATATATTTTATATAGCTTCTTTAAATGTAAATGGTGACAAAATTATTTTTTCAAGTATCATAACAAGAAAATGTGAAAATTAATGCAGCTCAGAGTGAGGTCATTAAATTATTATCAGAAGATTTGCTAAGCAATATGCTGCTAGTTGACTTTAAGTTATTTCTTTTATTTCTGATCATCAGGTGGCTTTGAATCCATGTTGATGTCAATATTGGTGTATTCCTTCTGGGATGGAAGTACTAAAGAAATTTTGGAGTTATTGCATGACCAAATATGCAGTTGCATAGTCCAGGAATTTCAACCTCTGTGGAGCATGATTTCAGTTGCTAGGGCTTCCAAAAGTATAGGAACCAGGGGTGAGTGCCAGGATTTACTCCAACAAAGTCCCACAGTTTTCAGACCAAATACCCTTAGTCAGGAGTTTTGGTCAATTTGGCATCTCTGTGGAGCTCCAAAGTTGAGTGGTAAATCTGGGCCATTGGGGAAGCAGTGGTTGTGGGTGGTGGGTGCAACTTGCTTGGCTTCAGCAAGGCAGAGACTTGGCTCATTCTTTCCTCTTGAGATTGCCATTTAAGCAACATGGCCTGTGTATTAATGATGTTTCATGTTGGTTTATATCTCTTTTAATAGAATGAGTCAATGGAGCTTGCTGAATACAGACTTAGCAACTCCTATTCTTTTTCTTTTTTTGAATATAGAGGGGCTATAGTAATTCTTTCAATTAAATCACTTAATTCTTTTAATTTTCTTGGTTCATTTTTCTATAAAATGATGTGGATGATGATGATGACAAAACTGTGAGAATTAAAGGTGCATGGAACTATTAAAGAGAAGAATTGACACTTTGGTGAATACTAATAAAGAGACATCATTATCAGTTTTGATAGGCTCCCTCTGGTCCCTATGTTCCTTCTCAGTAAAAGAGGACAGAAAAATTATGGTCATTGCCATGGTAGCAGCATGAAATAGGATGTGTACAGATACCTGAGAGTGGAAAGTACGAGAAATGCTGCCAGGAGAAGTTTGAAAGAATAGCTTGAAAAATATTATCAGAAAAGTACAAGTAAATTATAAGCCACTGACAGCCATTATTTTGATGATACTGGTATCTACAAAGCTTCCTCAGTAGGACCAAAAGTCTAACATCAGATATATATACATATAGATATATAGATCAAAATGGTATATATATATGTACTGTTCCACTCCTAGCATAAATCTAACTTCCCATTTCTAAATACCCTCCTCAAAAATCTCTTTTCCTTTAAAGTGAAAAATTTTTGAAAATGAGTAGGTAACATTGTGGATTTAATTTTTCTCAAGAAACTTTAAGGAAAACTTTAGTAATTTTCTGGAGGTTTTTAAGCAAAAATCATTAATTTCTGGCCTTGGAAAAAGTGGAAATTTTCAGATCCACACAGTTACTTTGTTAGTAGATCTCAAAGAGGAATCAGAATTTATATTACTATTTTCAAATAGATAATAGATGCTCAATTTTCTTTACATGTAATAGTTTAATATAATGGAAACTTTGTATTGAGAGTTATTTGTCAAGAGAACCATGCTCACATTTATTCTCTTATTCAATATTATCTTCTACATAAAAACCACTGAGTTAACATGTAGAAAGCCATTGGTTCCAAATGGTCAGTAGGTATAGAGAGGTATAAGATTGGCATATTAGAAATCGCAATTTTCTAAGCATCTGTGATGAGTCAAACCATATAAATATACAGGATGGATCAATGAATGGAGTAAATATGTGGATGAGGAGTTGGATGAATATATGGATTTATGATGGCCATATTAATGGGTAGATGTGCTCCCCAAAATTTAAGCAAACCAGTATCTGATTTAAACTACACATATAGCCACAGGGGAAAAAAAAAAGGAAGAAAACATTTTTAAAAGAACAAGACCAGATCAATATATGTTGGGGTACACACTACTTCAGATAAAACTTGGTTCTTGGTAAAGGTTCTTGTGTATTTGTGACAGTTGATTACAGAAGAGTCATAAATAATCTAAAAGCTACTAACTGAAAGCTTTTATTTTTCATTGTACAAAATTTTATTCATTCTGTTTGGATAAACACTTTACATCTTCTACAGTAGAGATTTTCTAGGAGTAAAACCAGTCTTCAAAGCTTTAGGAGAAACTTAAAATCTTTATTGCATTTACATTTTGATTTATAATTACTATATTAGAAACTGTGCTAAAAGTTTGTTTTTGAAAAAAATAGTTTGTCTTCCTGATTTGCCCGTCCATGGTAGTCAATGTAGTTCAATCTTTGAATGTCAGCTTGCTGAAAACAGAAATGCTATTATAGCAGCATCTTCGTATTATTACACAGCACTTAGAAATGTTATTGGCTGAACTGACTAACAAATTAAAGATTTGAATTGTTTTACCACTGCTGCTAAAACATTCTACTTTGCTAATTCTCCAAGGTATTTGTAACTTTTTTCATCTTTGCAACTTCACTATAACAAAGAACTTTCATAGGAAAAAATAGTAAAAGCAGGAGCTTTTAGTAAAATAGGGAGCTTAGATTCATGTTTTACATGTGGCACACCCATTTGACCCTCAGAATCAACTGGTTCCCCGAACATTGACAGGAGTAGCCTTGAGGTCTCCAAGTACTACTGGGGTGACCTGGTTAATCTGCACCATCATAGGATCTGAACAGCACAGAATGAAGTATTATTGAAAGGCTGGCCAAGTTAGCTAAGCATTTTTAGGATCACTTTGTGGGACATTTAAGGACCAGTTGGGAATCTCTCTAACATCTAAAATTAAAAAGTAAAAGCAATTGAAATAGATAAAATAGTTCAAAGTCAGCTTTACTTAAGCAAAATCATAAGATACCATTGTTTAGAGATATTTCTTTCTTGTAACCACAAAGTAACAGTGGTTCTGACAGGTTTTAAAATAAAATTTCTCTTACTTAGATGGAACTGGTAAAAATATTTAGTTGAGTAAACTAGAGGAAAAAGAAGGATAAATACAAGAAAAATAATAAATACATTTATATTCAGTTATGTTTAGTGTTGTTAGGAAGAACAGAGATAAATATTCAAACCATGGACTGACTCAAGAACACTGAAATCCTAAGACCCAAATTTTAGCGATCAAATCTAAAAAGGTGCCTGTTAACATGACAGACTGGGAGGAGAAGGTATGTGAAGGACTCTGTGAACATTGGTAGAAGGAGGTTGTGATATTGGTACTAGAACATTGCATGTCTTAAACCTAACTATGAATTACTTTGTAAATCCTGATGCTTTAATTTAAAAAATATTTAAAAATCAAGTTGTCTGGGGCCGGCGAGGTGGCGCTATAGGTAAGGTGTCTGCCTTGCTAGCGCTAGCCAAGGAAGGACCGCAATTTGATCCCCTGGCGTCCCATATGGTCCCCCCAAGCCAGGGGCGATTTCTGAGAGCTTAGCTAGGAGTAACCCCTGAGCATCAAACGGGTGTGGCACAAAATCAAAAACAAACAAACAAACAAAAAGTTAAAAATCGAATTGTCCATTTTACTAACTCCCTAAACAGGAGATTATGGGCATACATGTCTATCATTGAATATTCAAATGCTAGTTTGTGTATTTTCTCATAAGGCCTAAACCTTGAAATGGGTTAAATTGTTCATTTTCCAACATTATGAAATTTAGAAAACATTTAATTTTCCAATATTGCCAGTTCCCCTTTTCCTCAAGAATTACACTTAGCTTTGCATCTGTATAATGTTCACCATGGTTCAAATTTTATATCTGGATTGTTTATACAAGACCTATCTTAGAATACTTGAGTACTGCTAGATGCTTATCATAGTTTATTCATTTTTCTATTACTGTTTTCTAATAATTATGATCTATTAACATCTCATCTGTCCTCTCCTCAGTATCTTAGATTTTTCCAATGCTTAATTCTTTGTCAAAAGTCAAGAACCTTTTAAAATCTTGATTTTGAGTACTCATATTCAAATGGAAGACAACAAGAAAATTGAGAAAACTAACTTGCCAGGATAGGTTAGATTTATCCTATTTTTAAAGCAATGGTTTTTGTGTTTTGTTTTGTTTTAGCCAGACCTGGTATTGCTCAGGGCTTACTCCTAGATTTTGTTCTGAGGGTTCATTCCTTGTGCCTCAGGAGACCATACGCAGTTTGGGGATCAAACTATGTTCAAGGCAAGATTCTGTCAACTGTAATAATTAATATTCGGGCCCCCTAAGACTATATTTTTATTTTATTTTATTGAAACCACTGTGATTTACAAATACCTTCATAGTTGGGTTTCAGACAACATTTTTTAGAAAAGGGAAAGGATAGCTGTTACATCATTTAGTAACAGAAATGAAATTCTCAGTTTCAAGTATCATTTGGCAACTTATTTTTATTTTTAATAAAATCTTTATCTAAGCACCATGATTACAAGCATGATTGTAGTTGGGTTTAAGTCATAAATAGAACTCCCCCCTTCACCAGTGCAACATTCCTACCACCAATGTCCCCCCTTTCCCAGATCCTGCTTGTATTTGAGATAGGCATTCTACTTCTCTCACTCATCTAGACTGTCATGCTAGTTGCTATTGTAATTATTTCCCTAACTGTACTCACCATTCTTTGTGGTGAGCTTCATATTGTGAGCTGGTCCTTCTGGCCCTCATCCCTATTGTCTCTGGGCATTATTACAATATTGTACTTAGTTTTTCTTAAAACTCATAGATGAATGAGACTATTCTGTCTCTACCTCTCTCTGACTTATTTCCAGAGTCTGACTATTGTAAATAGCACTGCAATGAATAGAGGTGTGAGAAAGGGGTTTTTGTATTGTATTTTTGTGTTCCTAGGGTGTATCCCTAGGAGTGGTATAGCTGGATCATATGGGAGCTCAATTTCCAGTTTTTTGAGAAATCTCCATATTGTTTTCCAAATTCTTTCTGCTAAATTTGGGTCCTTTTGAAGTTCCTAATTACTAACCATTAGTACCTCAAAATGTAACTGTCTGAAAATAAGGCATTGAAGAGGTAATTAATGTCAAATAAGGTGATATAGATTGGGCACTAGCCAATAAAATTCTTTGTCTCTGTATAAGAAGAGATTAGGAATATATACACAAAGGAAGACCATGTTTCAGAAAAGACATTCACCAATTAGCAAGTCAAGGTGAGATGTTCTGAGGCAGAATACAAACCTAACACCTTCAGCTTGAATTTCTAGCCTCCAGATTTGGGAGAAAATAAATTTCTGCTATTTAAGAACCCTGCCTATGGTATTTCATGATAACAAACAGATAAATAATACATTCTCAAAAATATTTGACTTATCAGGTAAGAAAGATGAAGAATATAGGTTCTTTAGTCTCTAAGACAACACACATTTGGAAAATGTAAATAGAGACTTTCCTGCTTTAAAAAATTCAGTAGGCTTGGATGAGTATGATAGACTTTCCTTTTGGTCAGACTTACATTCAGGTGAAAGCTTTGTTCTGCTTTGTTCTCCCTACAGCTAGTATTAGAAACTGGTCACTGCCAAGCTTGGTCTGGGAGGATAGAAGGCTTTATCCATATGCAGATGAGGGGCTTGGAGCAGGCTGCTAAACCAAATACTCTATGCCTTTAACCTGATGTAGGAATTCTGTTTCATTTCTGGGCAGCAAATCAATTCAGCCTAGAGAGAAACCTTGGGGATAAAAATTCACACACCATCAGGAATTCAAAACCTTACCTCCTGCAACCTTACAGCCTTCCAACAATTTGGAATAATAATACACTCCAGCACAAAGGCCCAAAGCAACAAAGAGCATCTCAGCCTACTTAAACACATTTAAAGAACTCTCAGCAGATGGTCACCTCTGTCCCCTAAGTGAACAGGCTGCACTGGACCTATCAAAATGCTATGTTAGCACCATGCTTTCATTTTAATTCCAAAATCTAATGCTCACGAAGCACTCCCAATTTCAGGCAAGCACCACCTTCAACTTTCAAGTGAATGATGTACACATCAAATCTCCCCCATATTCAGTCAAATTACTTTCAAATTCCACCAGCAGCAGCACCTGTATGTATACGTGGAATACCATGTGCTTTTCTTCTTTTCATCTTTACCTAGCCTATTTGATACCCTAAACTAAGTTTTTCTGACACACCATGGTTCAATTTAAATACTTCCAATAATAATCATGAGATGAAAGGGATAGTTAATGCAATAATAATAATAATAAATCAATGCATGAAAACGTAGTGAGAAAGTTTACATATTGACCTTGTAATATATAAACATGTTAGAGAAAAATCATTATACAACGAAGTATCAAGTTTGTAAAAAGGAGAGAGATGGGATAACATTTCCTAATTAAATGCCAAGGGCCAATTTAGCTAATTGAGACAGTATTTCAAATGGACAATTCTTTATTTCTTTTAACACCAAGGTAGCCACATGAATGTTAAAGTTATTCAAGTTATCTGAAATATTTCACCTATGAACTAAAATTGACAGATTCCAAAAAAATAATTGCATTGTTATTCACAGCTTTGTTGGATGTTTTCAATTTCAAGACACACATACAACAAAAAAACTCCAAGTGAGGGCTAAAGAGACCGTACAGTGAAGCAAAATTCTTGCCTTACTCTAGGTCAACTACTGTTCAATCCCCAGAATCATTATACATAGTTAACCATGCACTGCCAGGAGTTTCCTTGAGCACAGAGCCAGGAATAAGCCCTGTACACAGCCAGGTATGCCTGAAAAACCAATCAAACAATAATGCTCCAAGTAAGTATTTTGTCATTATAATAAAAGACAAAAATAAAATAGCTCCTATTCTGCTATTTTTTATTTTATTTCAGATTCAACCTAGGGAGCAACATTTTAAAGAGTATGTCTGAAACAATCTTTAATGATTCAATCATTGAGAATTAGTTTTGAAACAAATGTATATAGCTGAGTCCATAGGTGTCAGAGGTTAGACATCAAAGTGAGCATTTTCAAAATTTCTATGTAGCTTATTAATTTTGTAAAGATTATTTTCTTTAAAGGGCAATCTTTTGGTGCTACTTTAGAGCTATAAATAATGTAATTGTCTAGATATAAAGTGATAAAAATAAGTCACTAAATTTAGAATTATTGCTATGTTCTCAGAATAAAAATATTTTCCATTATTTATTATTCTTTACTGCCTTTATCTAGGCATAATCATTGTTAATATCTCATCTTTTTTTTTTTTGGTTTTTGGGCCACACCCGGCTGTGCTCAGGGGTCACTCCTGGCTGTCTGCTCAGAAATAGCTCCTGGCAGGCACGGGGGACCACATGGGACACCGGGATTCGAACCAACCACCTTTGGTCCTGGATCGGCTGCTTGCAAGGCAAAAGCTATCTCTTCGGGCTCCTCTTCTTTCTTTCTTCTTCTTCTTCTTCTTTTTTTTTTTTTTTGGTTTGTGGGCCACATCTGGTGATGCTCAGGGGTTACACCTGGCTATGCACTCAGAAATTGCTCCTGGCTTGGGGGACCATATGGGTTGACGGGGGAGCAACCCTCCATCTCTCCTAGGTCTGCCGCGTGCAAGGCAAAAACCCTACCACTTGTGCCGCTGCTCCACCCCCTCATCTTTGATGCTTCATTGATCTCCCTTCTTCATAAAGTTGCCAGAGAAAGTTTTATATTCTTCTTTAAGCTTGTGCCTCTGCCGAATTACAGAACACACTAGTCCTTTCTAGAGATACAATGGTTCTGAGAGCAAGAATGGTGTCCCTCTTCTTTGTGTATGTGGTGGCGGGTGGCTTCCAGAGAAATACTCAAAAAGTCTGTGAGGGAAGACAGTCCCTTTATCTCTCCCTTCTTTTATAACTCTCATATCATAATTGTCAACTGAACTAGTAATTCAATTTATAAAATATTTCCTATTTTTTGTGTGTATAAATATATCATGAAGTGATTCAATTCATATTTAGTTAATAATCTGTATAGAATTTTTATAAGATCTAGCAGTTTCACAAGGAGGTATCTCTCCAAATGAACACAAAAATACAAAATCCACACATCTGTCATTGCAAACATCTGTAATAGCCAAGAACTGGGAAAAACTCAAAAATAGGTGTGTGGATGAGGTAGTTATTCCATACATACACAATGGAATATGACTAGGTAAAAGAAAAAAGATGATACTTTGCCTAATGTTACAATATAAGTGAACTGGAGTGGGTCACGCAAAACAAAGTAAGTCAGAAGGTAGACAAACACCAGTTGGTCTTATTTATATAAGGAGTCTGTAAAGAAACATAACACGGGAATAGGTTATGTTAGTAAAAATAAATTCTTAGATGCTAAATACTGAACTGAGGCTACCAATATCAAATGGGGATGAATAAGGACTGACTGAGCTATAAGAATCCAGTGGTGTGTGGAAAAGAAATAATGATACTATGGTGGTTATTGTAATGTGATAACATTATATTCCTAAAGTGTGTAAATATTTGTATCCCCTTAAAAACAATGTTACTGCCTTAAAAATAAATTGAAAAGACTAAAAAAAATTGATTCCCCAAGAGTTTCTAGATTTACCCATCATTTTTCACTGATGTTCCTTAGTGTATAAATGAACTAAACCCTCATCAACTTCATTTTTATCTTTTTCCTGAAGATTTCCCAATCCTATCTTTTCCAATAAATTATTCTCTTCTAAAAGGGAGTTTTTTTTTTTATGAAGGAAGTATCTGTGAGAGGGAAAGTTTATAAACATAGAATGGCAGGTTATATCAGATAAAATAGAAGGCATTTGAAGAAATAAATAAAGGGGTGAAGAGAAACTAGCACATATCACAAAGAACAAGAACAATCGGTGCTGGCGGAGCTGTGGAGAGAAAAAAACTCTTATTCACTGCTGGTGGGAATGCCATCTAGTCCAGCCTTTATGGAAAACAATATGGAGATTCCTCAAAAAACTGGAAATTGAGCTCCCCTACGATCCAGCTATACCACTCCTAGTGATATAGCCTAGGAACACAAAACACAATACAAAAATGCCTTCTGCACACTTATATTCATTGTTGCACTATTCATGATAGCCAGACTCTGGAAACAACCAAGATGCCCTTCAATAGATGAATGGTTAAAGAAACTGTGGTACATATACACAATGGAATATTATGCAGCCATCATGAGAGATGAAGTCATGAAATTTTCCTATTCATAGATGTACATGGAATCCATTATGCTTAGTGAAATAAGTCAGAGGGAGAGAGATAGGCAGAGAATAGTCTCACTCATCTATGGGTTTTAAGAAAAATAAAAGACATTATTGTAATAATTCTCAGAGACAATAGAGATGAGGGCTGGAAGGTCCAGCTCACAATATGAAGCTCACCACAAAGAGTGGTGAGTGCAGTTAGAGAAATAACTACACTGACAACTATCATAGCAATGTGAATAAATGAGGGAAGTACAAAGCCTGTCTCAAATACAGGTGGGGTAGGAAAAGGAGGGAAATTTGTGGCATTCATGATGGGAATGTTGCACTGGTAAAGAAAGGTGTTCTTTATATGACTGAAACCCAACTACAATCAAGTCTGTAATCAAGGTGCTTAAGTAAAGATATTTTAAAAAAGAAATAAATTAGTGAACAAGAGTAATTCACAAGTATGCCACAGTCTAATACAACAGTAAAAGAAAATGTGTGTTAGTTGATGTTTCTCAAAACCTAATGACAATGTACAGAAACCAGGATCTATAACTACAGAAACCTGACAGCAACAACTATGATGGCGAAGAGCTGTTTCTGGGACTACTGAGAATGACGAAGGGGTTTGATAACCTGAAATTAGTCTTGTGCCAAAACACTTCAGGTGTAAGGTCTTCCTGATTTTAGGCTAAAAGTTTTCCCTTCCATTTTCCCCATATTTTGCTGTGCCTATGCAAACAACAATAACTGCCACAAACATACGTAATTTTTTAGTGTATCACCTATCTTTAAATAGAAAGTGTATTCTAAACCTTCTACTATTGTATTAACAACTTTATTGGTGATACAACAGTTTTCATGAATATAACTGCTAATGAACCTTCTCTTCTTTTTCCAATTCTTTTATTTTAGATTTACTAATTTTTTTGTTTGTTTTGGGGCCACATCCAGGGACACTCAGGAGTTACTCCTGGCTATGAGCTCTGAAATCACTCCTGGCATTGGGGACACTGGGTTATCGAACCATGGTCCATCCTAAGTTAGCACATGCAAGGCAAACACCCTACCACTAGCACCACCACTCTGGCTCCAATGATTGTATTTTTTAAAATCTATGTATCTTCAGCATTTTTGAAAGTATGATGCATTAATAACAATGGACACTATTGGAGAAAATCATTCTCAAAAATTTCAGTTCTTGAATTAACAAAATTAGAGTATCCCTCCTCATTTCAATCTATGTATGCTGAGCAACAGTCTACATTCTTATAACCTCCAGTCTAGTTGATACTAGGATCAACAAAACCATAAGTATGTAAACTATTTTTAAACTTTTTGCCAAAGAACTCAAAGACTTTTTGTAAGGAATTTTATTTGTTCATATGTATTTATTAGTTGGAGGTTATTTTAATTTATTCACTCTGGCCTATCTAAACTTCATGTTGTCTCATTGCTTTTTTGCATAAGTATTTTTTCTAGTTATTGGAAGTATGAAAGCCAGAAGTATAAACTGCGTAATTATAGGTTGAATATAGCTGAGAGATGTTTACCTTCTTGTCAGTATCTCTGAGAGTGACCTGAGCCCCAATCACAAGAGGGGAAGCCACCATAACAATACTTTAAAATGATGAAATAAAGTCAAAGATATAATTCAATGGGTAGAGTCCTTGCCTTGCACACGGCCAACCTTAGATCAACCCCCAGCATTCCATATGGTCCCCTAAGCCTGCCATGACTGATAGTGCAGAGCCAGAAGTAACCCCTAAGGATTGCCAGGTGTGGCCCAAAAACCAACATAAAAAGTGATAAACAGTATTTCCGTCAGGCTGACAATGAAGTCTATCATAGTCTCTCGCTATGAAACTAAATTGTTTTTAGATTTATTTACTTTTTTGCTCTTTTCCTTCCCTCTGTTGGTTTCGTTGTGATGATCAAAGGTTGTACATTGCTTACTTGTAGTATTTGCTGGGTACTGCAAGTTGGTACTTGCACGCACACTCAGTTTTAGGGCTACCTGAGAGTCCCATGTCTTTAGCTGTGAGGTCTTGTTAACTGGGATACTTGGGCACATTTTGATTTACTCATCACTGGAGATTACTGCAATGCTCACACAGATGTTTACCCTCTAGGTTCGAGTGCTTTATTTTATGAGAATAGAAGTGACTCTTCAAGTATTTAAACCTTGTAAACCCTAAGGGTACAAAATACATCTTGGAACTCCTAAGGTTCCATAACCAAAAGATAACTTGTCTCCTTTTCCTCAAATATTAAGGAAATCTGATAATATGCTAGGCTTTACTCTAGATAACTAACCCATATTTATTTTTATTTTATTTTTTCTTTTCTTTTTCTTTTTTTATTTTTTATAATAATAATTTTTATTTTGACCAAAGTGGATTACATATCTTTCACAGTAATATTTTAGTTACATATTGACATTGAATAAGGGGAATTCCCACCATCAAAGTTGTCCTCCCACCACTCCCTTTCCCAGTATGCATCCCATATCCCCCTCCATTACCCCCCGGGCTGCTAGTATAAGTGGTCCCTCTGTGTCTAGCTTGTTGTAGATTGGGTATCAATTCTGTTGTCGTTGGCTTTGGGTTTGGTGTTTAAGTCCGATTATTTTTATTACTACTTAGTGATCATACAACTGTTTGGTCTTGGTACCCTTCATTATTTCCCCCTCAATTTGAGAGGTGGAACAAGATGGTTCAAGTTATGTGGTTCTGTTTGAAGAATAGAAAAATAATAAAATGGGGTAAAAATCAAACAAGCAAAAAGTGGCCAGAGTCCTTCTAGACGCTATAACTATTAATTTGAGAGAAGAAAGGGAAAAAAGAGAAACACAACAACAATACGAAAAGAAAAATCAAACAAAAAATCCAAAAAGCACCACAGCAATAAAGACAACCACCACATAATATCCATGGCCCTGAAATAAAAACAAAACAAAGCACAAAAAAATGAAAACAGCAACAGTAACAACAATAACAAAACCAAAAAAAAAATATTTTGTGGTGCTTTTTTTTTCTGCATAGGCACAGTAAATATTGGGGAAATTAGAAAGGTAATTCCCTTGGCCTAAGAAATACAGTGTTTCTGCGCCCTTGAAGTATACTGTCATGGGGATAACTATAGACTCCATACATGTTCATTTACTTTCCCCTAGGTCCTTTTGTGGTGTATGGAAAACTTAAGCTCCATCATGGATGATGAAATCTGACCTCTGTATCAAGAGATCTAGGTATTTGCACAGGTCAAAGAATGGAGCCTATGATGAAGTCTTTCTTTACGGTTCTAGAAGTTCTATTTTATCAGTGTTATTTTAATCAGTCTTCTGTAGTTGGTGGTCTTGGGTTTTGAACACTGATCCTAGGATAGAGTCTTTCATTATGTTTCCAGAAGACCTGTTCAGTTGCAGTTGTCTCAGTCAGACCTCTGGAATTAGAGATCTTGGTTGTTGTACAGATCATAGGCCAATGACTAGACTAGAGCTTTTTTATTGGTCCCAGGATAAGTTCTGCCCAGTCATGGCTGTCACAGTCAGTCTTCTGTAGATAACGATGTGGGCTTTTGCACAGATTAAAGGATGACAAGTGTTCTGATTTCATTCTATCGTTAGATGGTGAGATAAGACAACCTGCTCTTAGATCAAGTTGTTGGCATTTCTCCACTGTCAGGATATCATATCAAAACTGGTGCATGCTTGGTATCAGAGCAGAATTAAGAATGTCCTAGAGAATTTTGGTTCCTGGAGCTATTGTGGAGAACTATGTCAGTTCTATGTCTGGAATCTAGGGTTCAGGGTTGGACGGTCACTGTCTAATCACCTGGAGTCTAAGTTTGTTCCACATCACATATGTTCAATGTGGGAGGTGCCCCTGTTTTGTAAAAAAAAGTATGAGTTCTCATCCCTAGTAGAAAAGAGCTTGTTTCTATATGTAAAATGTCCCCTTTTTTAGTATGCCTTTGCACGAAGAAATGGTGCTATATTATATTGCTGGTGCATTTGGGGGTGGAAGTGTCAGGCTCCATCCTCTCTGTGCCCTGGTTTTGACCTGAGCTATTATCTCAAGCTAGACTTTTTTTTTTTTTTTGGTTTTTGGGCCACACCCGGCAGTGCTCAGGGGTTACTCCTGGCTGTCTGCTCAGAAGTAGCTCCTGGCGGGCACTGGGGACCATATGGGACACCGGGATTTGAACCAAACACTGCTGTGCTATCTCTCCAGGCCCAAGCTAGACTTTTTTTAAATTTTTTTATTTAAACAAATTTATTACATATATGATTGTGTTTGGGTTTCAGTCATGTAAAGAACACCACCCATCACCAGTGCAACATTCCCATCACCAATGTCCCAAATCTTCCTCCTCCCCACCCAACCCCCACCTGTAATCTAGACAGGCTTTCTATTTCCCTCGTACATTCTCATTATAAGGATAGTTCAAAATTTAGTTATTTCTCTAACTAAACTAACTAAACTTCCAGCTCTTTTCTCTTTAGTGTCTTAAAGTTATTATTGCAAGAATGTCTTTCATTTTTCTTAAAACCCATAGATGAGTGAGACCATTCTGCGTCTTTCTCTCTCTGACTTATATCACTCAGCATAATAGATTCCATGTACATCCATGTATGGGAAAATTTCATGACTTCATCTCCCCTGACACAGCTGTATAATATTCCGTTGTGTATATGTACCACAGTTTCTTTAGCCATTCATCTGTTGAAGGGTATCTTGGCTGTTTCCAGAGTCTTGCTATGGTAAATAGTGCTGCAATGAATATAGGTGTAAGGAAGGGTTTATTGTATTGTATTTTTGTGTTCCTAGGGTATATTTCTAGGAGTGGTATAGCTGGGTCATATGGGAGCTCGATTTCCAGTTTTTGGAGGAATCTCCATATTGCTTCCCATAAAGGTTGAACTAGACAGCATTCCCACCAGCAGTGGATAAGAGTTCCTTACTCTCCACATCCCTGCCAGCACTGCTTGTTCTCATTCTTTGTGATGTGTGCCAATCTCTGGGGTGTGAGGTGGTACCTCATAGTTGTTTTGATTTGCATTTCTCTGATGATTAGTGACGTGGAGCATTTTTTCATGTGCCTTTTGGCCATTTGTATTTCTTCTTTGTCAAAGTGTCTGTCCATTTCTTCTCCCCATTTTTTGATGGGATTAGATGTTTTTTCTTGTAAATTTCTGTCAGTGCCTTGTATATTTTGGAGAATAGCCCCTTGTCTGATGGGTATTGGGTGAATAGTTTCTCCCACTCAGTGGGTGGCTCTTGTATCCTGGGCGCTATTTCTTTTGAGGTGCAGAAGCTTCTTAGTTTAATATATTCCCATCTGTTAATTTCTGCTTTCACTTGCTTGGAGAGTTCAGTTTCCTCTTTGAAGATGCCTTTAGTCTCAATGTCCTGGAGTGTTTTGCCTATGTGTCGTTCTATATATCTTATGATTTCGGGTCTAAAATCGAGGTCTTTCATTCATTTGGATTTAACCTTCGTACATGATATTAGCTGGGGGTCTAAGTTCAATTTTTTGCAAGCGGCTAGCCAGTTTTGTCAACCACTTGTTGAAGAGGCTTTCTTTGCTCCATTTAGGATTTCTTGCTCCTTTATCAAAAATTAGGTGATTGTATGTCTGGGGAACAGTCTCTGAGTATTCAAGCCTATTCCACTGATCTGAGGGCCTGTCTTTATTCCAATACCATGCTGTTTTGATAACTATTGCTTTGTAGTACAGTTTAAATTTGGGGTAAGTAATTCCTCCAATATTCTTCCCCAATGATTGCTTTAGCTATTCTAGGGTATTTATTGTTTCATATGAATTTCAAAAGTTCTTGATCCACTTCTTTGAAGAATGTCATGGGTATCTGTAGAAGGATTGCATTAAATCTGTACAATGTCAAGCAAGACTTTTTATTGTAGGTTTTTGTAGCAAGCAGAACCAAAAGAGATGAAGTTAAGGAAGCGAAGAAAACAAGAACAAGATATATATATATATATATATATGTATGTATATATATATATATGTATGTATGTATGTATGTATTTGGAGATAAACATGTTAAGAGGTAGTATTATATAAGTCTTAAACTTATAAAGAAAATATAGGCTTCCCCATTGTCTTTTGAGATTTTCTTGTGGGGTGTGGGATTCAAGGCACATTTTTATCACACATCCTGGTCTTCTTAAGATTGAGAAAAGGTTTGTGGCAGAGAGGTCTTTGGTAAAGTTCTTGTGCCTGGGGTCCTTCTGGAGCTGAGTCTGGTATCAAACAACTGTCCATGTTTGGAAGAGGTGAGAAGGAGGGCCACACAGCATGAGTCAGCAGGGGTGTTGGTTGTAGTTTCTTGCCAGGGACGAGGTGTGGGTCTAAGTGGGTATCTCTTCACTTGAATGCTGTAACTCATATTTATTAACAATACAAAATCTTGGCTTTTTGTTCTATCAAGGGGAATAAGATAAGAAAAATCAGTGTGATAAATAAACATATAATATAGCATGTTTAAAAATCACATCAATGGAGGAAAAATAAACTAAGGAAAGGAAGTTTTCCCTTATACCAAGATAGGGCACCAATTTTATAATTTTTATCTTAGAAGTAAAATGGGAAAAATTAAACTATACAGACAAAATTACATGGCAAATTATAATAATATTTGAGTAATATCCAGTTTCAAAAAATGTATTTTTAAAAAGAAATTGTCATGGGAAGATTTCAAGGAAAATAACAACCAAAATATCTTCTAAGCACTTGTTTTTCCAATTTGTTTGATTTTATCAGATGGAGAATTCACAAGTGGGAAATTAAAGGAGATTTAAGTTTATCACTACAGTTAAATTCTTAACTAAATGGAAGTCTAGTGTCCAGGAGAAATTTTATTTCATTTTTGACTTGAAATGTTGGAACTAGCAAGATTGAATTACCTGGCAGTTGACAGTACAACCCACACAAGCCAGCAATCCTAATAAGATTCAAGCAAAGGTTGAAAAGAGTCCAGTTCTGTGATTTTCTATTAGTGGGGCATTGATTTCCAAGAGGAAATGGCTGGTTTTTGGCTAGATGTCTGGTTAAGATGAAGACCCAATTCTAGCTTCTAATTATGTGAGGAAATGCTGTTGAACATAACACATTTCCTGGAACATCTTTGTGTACACATCATCCCTCCTCCCAACTACAAACTGTCACTCCCTGACGCCCTCCATCCTCAAACCCATAATCCAAGACTCCTACTGACCCAGGAATAATGGGGGTGCTCCCTTGGAAGAAGACATGGAGGTGGAATGACCATTGAGTATACTGTGATTTTAAAAAAACAACTGTCATATGGCGAGATGGTAGTCTGCTTCAATGCTGTCACCTATTCAGTCAGTCCAGATGAGCTGGAATCACCATTTCAGTTATATCATAGCTCCAGGCAAGAACATGTCACCCTCTTTATTTCCAGCTTCCAACAAGCTGCTTAGGCAGATGCTAAATGTGGTCCTCCCTGCCACGTTTAGTAGAGTGGCCTTTGTGTGGGCTAATTGAGCCCCCACTCCATTTAATAGGCTGTTGAAGTCTTATTGAAACAGAGCTAGTGCCGCAGGTTAAATACATTGCAGTGCTCTTGCTAATCCTCTCATTAACAGGGCTGGAAAGCTTGTTGGGAGCTGTGAGTTTGCATATATTAACAGGGAGCTCTTCACTCAAGTGCTATCAATAAAATGACAAAGCCAGTTTGCAAATAGTGAAATCAACAGTGACACAAAGCTAGATGCCTTTTAAAAAAATAAACAATTTAATAGCTGATAAATCTTAGATTCACAGTAAGGAAAGAAATAGAGAAGTTGGGAAAAAATATCTTGATTGGGTCATACTTGAGACAGAAAAGAAACTGATGTCAAATCACAGTAGAAACTAGTGGATAAAGTCGAAATTACGTTAATATGCCATAGAGGCTAGGCCCACATTTAAAACTCTCTAGGATAGCATATTGTGCTTTTTTTTCATTAGGGGATAAAAAAATATAAAATCCTGTCAATAAATCACATAAGTAAGATCTTTCAACGGAGGCAGCTTGCTGGGGAAACATTACTGAGAGAAGCACTGTTTTGGAAGGCATCAGAAGTGGACTCGAAGCTAGAACCTCTCGGTGCCAGTAGGGGAAGTGAAAGTAAGGGGAATTGTAAAATAGGAGGTGGTAGAGAGCTCCTCTAGGTGTATTGAAATTAATCCATCAGTTTGTATGATAAAATGGAAAATGGAAAGAGGACTGGGGATCAGGGTCCAATAGAAAGGGATAGACAGCACAGAAAAGGGCTAAAAGTTGTGCAACAAAGAACCCTTGTGGGACAATCTGATCTCAACCACTGTGATATTTTATTGAGAAAAGAAAGCAAGCGTGCCATTACAGCAGTGTATGTAGATTTCTTGTGACTAAATGGTTTCTGAGTATGTTATGTGGGGCAGAGAGATAGTGCCACTTGCAAAGCATTTTCTACCCAGGTTTGAAACTCAATATCCCATATGGTCCCCCCACAAGCTGCCAGGAGTGATCCCTGAATATAGAGACAGTAGTAAGACTGAACACTTCTGAATGTGACCCACACACACAAAAACTATATTACAAAGTAAACTTATATGTACATTTTAGAAGAAAACTTACCAGTTGGTCAAATGAAAAATAGTTATATTTCTACAAACATCTTTTTTAAAGGCAGAAACTATAAAAAAGATGGCTCTCTTACCAATGGAGAAAGGAGAAACAAAGTAAATCCAGTGTCAATTATAAGATTCCTCATTTTTAGAAAGTGTTCACCTCTGAGTTATTTTGCTTTAAAAATGTTTTTTTGTTTTTTTGTTTTTTTTGTTTTTTGGGCCACACCCGGTGGTGCTCCTGGGATTACTCCTGGCTGTCTGCTCAGAAATAGCTCCTGGCAGGCACGGGGGACCACATGGGACACCGGGATTCAAACCAACCACCTTTGGTCCTGGATCGGCTGCTTGCAAGGCAAACACCGCTGTGCTATCTCTCCGGGCCCTTAAAAATGTTTTTTGACCCAACTGTCCAAACTATAAAAGACTCTAACAATGAGTCATATTTAAAATGTTAACTTACATGATTCTTTCCCAATTAGACCAGTAATATTTCAATTACACACTAGGCAAATGATTTAGTCTGTCACACCTAAGTGACCTTGTGTATAATATATCTAAGAGATTTTTCAAAGATGTCTCTAGCTCACCATTATAATCTTTTTCAAACTAAACACTGAAGCAATATTTCTCAATCTTTTCACAACTGTGACCCCCTTCAAAAATTGTTTTCTTTGGCCCTTCTCTAATCATTTAATCAGTTGGCCTCTAATCTTATACTGTGATTCCTCACTTTTTTTTTTTTTTTTTTTTTTTGGTTTTTGGGCCACACCCGGCGGTGCTCAGGGGTTACTCCTGGCTGTCTGCTCAGAAATAGCTCCTGGCAGGCACGGGGGACCACATGGGACACCGGGATTCGAACCAACCACCTTTGGTCCTAGATCGGCTGCTTGCAAGGCAAATGCCGCTGTGCTATCTTTCCGGGCCCGATTCCTCACTTTTCAAGACACTCCATGGTGTCTTGGATGCTTTGTTCTTTATTCCAAAATATAAACTGTGACTTCATTAACAACTCTTAGACATGATCTGACCTTCTGTGGCATTTGTCTTTCTTTATCTTTATTTACCAGTTTAGATTTGTCTGCATTACATATTGCCAAAAGACAGTAGAAATGTAGTTCTAGTTATATACCTGCCTAAAAAGATATGCAAAGAAGGGACCCTCTGGGGGCTGTGCTTGATGGTTAACTTCCAGAGCTCTATAGAAAGAAAACTTGATTTTTTTTTTCTTGTTTGTAACTGTTGACATGGGTAGATAATGCTCATGGAAAACAAATTTATTAGGATTTCCCTGGTTAGTCTTAAAGTTTCCTGCACAGTTCACCATTTTTATACCATAACTCTCTCTTCAGTCCATAAATTGGAAGGGAAAACAAGAAAATTCTAAGCTCATAAGTGTCCCAATAAATTGTTTCCCCTTCAAGGTAATATTTCATCTCCATATAGCATATTACCTGAGATATTAAATTATAAGTAATAGACTCAGTTTGTAATCTTCAGCAGGACAGGAGCAATACCATCTTTTTTTTTTATGGTTTTTGGGCCACACCCGGTGACGCTCAGGGGTTACTCCTGGCTATGCTCTCAAAAGTCGCTCCTGGCTTGGGAGACCATATGGGACGCCGGGGGATAGAACTGCCATCCGTCCTAGGCTAGCGCTGGCAAGGCAGACACCTTACCTTTAGCGCTACCACACTGGCCCCACAAGGCCATCTTTATATTTGGTTTGCTGGAAGGCACTTTTCAAAATCTCTTCTGAAAGGGAATAAAAATGTGTTGAATTAAATGAAATGACTTGCCCAAAATACACTTAAGTGTCCCTTTATAAATTCCCATTTTTATTTGAGGAAATTCTTTTAAAATAAGAATGATTACTTGGGATTAATTATTTGCTACCTTAAACTCCCCCATTATATTTGAAATAAATTTATATATATAATATTATACATACATAACTTACACAATAACTTACAAAGTTATTAATAACAGACTTTCAGGCAAACAATGTTCCACTACCAATTCCAGGACCAGAATGACCTTCCTTCCACCAATGTTGCCTAGTTTCCTCCCACTCCAAACCTGCCTCCTTGACAGGTACATCTTTATGCTTAGTAGTTTGAATCTCCTGCTTGCAGTTTTGTTGTTTCTGTATTTTAGACATATACTTATACTCCTACACCACTAATATTCTGGGGCCCTTGATCCTTGCTCCCAATGAACTACCCTGTCACTTTTTCTTATTTCCCCCTCAATTGTTTTCCCTCTACTCTTAAATTTTTTTAGTGAATTCAGACTTGTGATTTAGAAAATAACAACCCATAAAAAAGAGAAAATAGAAGTTTTCAAGATGATTGGTTTTTAGCTAAGATTATACATAGCTCTTCATAGATCTATCTCATATACAGAGCCTACAGTATGAGAAGGACTAAATTATGTCAATTGAGTAAAAGCAGTCTAGGAACAAGGATTTTATTAATAAAATCCTGGGACTTTATTAATAATGCAACAAATAGAAAAATAAAGAAGTTTGTGTTGATTCCAACACTGTGGAATCATACTGTCTTTTTTTTTTAACAATGGCTTCTCTTGAATCACATACACATTAGAGTTTTAAGAAACTGTTCTTACACTACTGTTAGAAAAGAAGTAAAACCATTAAAAATTTTAAGCATTATAACATTCATTTTTGTTAATTGCTATAGGAAAATATTTGTAATCAATCTAAACTAACTGGAAATAGCATAGGACAAAAATATTAAAGAATGACATTATTATTATTCATCCTAATTTGTTAAGGACCAATTATTAGTGGGTCATGGTAAGAATTTTCTAATAACTCATTAAGAAGTCCCTTCATACTGCTATTTCAATTAAGTCAAACAAATGAGTGCAATCAGTTTTTCTGTTTATCCTTTCTAGATAGTTATATTTCTAGTTCTACCTAACAATTTTGAGAACCCTAAAAATTTTGTTAACATTCTAAAACTTCAGTTACAAAAACCAAATTGTTTCATCAAGTTTACTTCAAATTTAGTTATGTATAAAGAGTAGAGAAGATAAATAGTCTCTAGAAATTTGGGGATTTCTTTTGAGGTATGACCACATTTATAGAATTATAAGTTAAAACTAAAAGGCAAAGAAAATCTCATAGTCAAGAATTGAACAAGAGCAGCTGAATGAAAGCATATTGCTAGGCTAAACTAGAAGACTGTGGATTTTAATTTGTTCTCTCCTTTCTTGCCATCTCCTCACCTCATTCTTACTCTTTTTTTTTCTTTTTTTTTTTCCTTAGGAGAAGAGGATTTGTCAGGGAGTTTCCTTGGAGAAGCACCTTGTCATTTCACCACTCTTTTAAGACAACTGTGGAATCCAAGAGGGAAATTCTGCCTTAAGAATTCCCCAGCATCATGTTGCCCCAAGTTGAAACTGATCACATTTATCAAACACTATAGAAGTGCTAATGTTATGCATTGTTATCCACAGTTAATGCAATCAGGGGAACACCTTCAGTATTCTGGTGTGTATGTGTGTGCTACTGGGAGTGTGTGCAAGAGTTGTTCTTGGGGCGAAGAGAGCAGGGGGGATTATAACATAGGTTAGTATGAGCTTTAGTATCAATTTTACATATTATAATAAGACAATATAGAATACAGTTTTTTCTTTTTAACCAAGCTAAAAACCATAGGTATTGATTTTATTGATTTACACAAATAAAACAACTTTATTTCTTATGATAATAAATCACACAAAATGCAAATAGAGGTGAACTAGTATTAGATTGTCTGGTGTGAGAAAATTATGAGAGCTAGTGAAATATATGCTTTGCTGATTGAATCATGTTGAACTGAAAAAAAAAAAAACAAACTCTTGTCTCTGAACATCTCAGCCTAAAGCATTTGAGTAGGGAGATTTTCTCCAAACTCTGGTTTGTTCATTTCAAAGTGGAATTTATTCAAGATGTCCAGTACTCAATAAATGTTCATAAATTGTATGTTCCAAATCTAAATGTGATTTGTATTTTATTTATAGACTCCAAAGTTATAGGAGAGCATTTACATTTATCTTTTCTAAATGTTACTTTATTACTAAAATATTTTTTAAATTTTTTAAATTAAAAAATTTTATTTTTTTTGACATTATCATTGTAGAAAAAGTGAATTACAAATCTTTCACAGTAATATTTAAGGCACATAGTGACAATGAGTGAGGGGCATTTCCACCACCAGTGTTGTCCTCCTTCCATCCCTGTTCCCAGCATGCATCCCACATCTCCCTCCTTTACCACCCGTAATACTAGTAGAACTGTTCCCCATTTGTATAGCTTGTTGTAGATTGGGTGTAGATTCTGTTGTCGTTGACTTTGGATTTGGTATTCAAGTCTGATCATTTTTATTTCCACCAAATGAACATATGACATTCTGGTCTTGGTACCATTGGGGGTGGGGGGAAGGCAAACAAAAAAGAGAAAAACTAGGAGGAGTTTGTCTAGGTGTTATATCCATTTAGAAGAAGAAAGGGAAAAAAGAAAAAGGTAACAAAACAAAACAAAAACAATAAGGGAGTAACTACAAAAGAATTAAAGAAGAATAAACCGAAAACCAAAACCATCAGTTATGGTAAAAAAAAAAAAAAAAAAAAAAAAAGCAGACCAGCAACTTCTTAAAAATGTTATTGTTTTTGTTGTTCTTCTTCTTTTCTTCTTCTTCTTCTTCTTCTTCTTCTTCTTCTTCTTCTTCTTCTTCTTCTTCTTCTTCTTCTTCTTCTTCTTTTCTTCTACTTTTCTTCTTGTTTTTCTTCTTTTTTCTTTTCTTCTTTTCTTCTTTCCTTCTTTCCTTCTTCCTCTTCTTCCTCTTCTTTCTCCTCTTCTCCTCCTCCTCCTCCTCCTCCTCCTTCTTCTTCTTCTTCTTCTCTTCTTCTTTTCTTCTTTTCTTCTACTTTTCTTCTTGTTTTTCTTCTTTTTTCTTTTCTTCTTTTCTTCTTTCCTTCTTTCCTTCTTCCTCTTCTTCCTCTTCTTTCTCCTCTTCTCCTCCTCCTCCTCCTCCTCCTCCTCCTCCTCCTCCTCCTCCTCCTCCTCCTTCTTCTTCTTCTTCTTCTTCTTCTTCTTCTTCTTCTTCTTCTTCTTCTTCTTCTTCTTCTTCTTCTTCTTCTTCTTCTTCTTCTTCTTTCCTTTGCATAGGCACAGTGAATATTGGGGAAATTAGAAAAGGAATTCTCTTGGCCCAAGAGATATAGGGTTTCTCTACCCTTGAAGCATACTGTCATGGGAATAAATACAGGCTCTATATTTACTCATTTACAAAACTTCAAGGTCTTTTTATCATGCTGGGGAAACTTTGCACTCAGATGTGGGTGATGACATCCCACTTCTGAGCTGGAGCTCTTGTTATTTGTGTAGGTCACAGGATGAAGGCTAGAAGAGAGTATTTCTTTATGGTTCTAGGAGTTCTGTTCCATTACTGTTGTGATCAGTCTTCTGTAATTAGTGGTCTTGGTTTTAGTTCAGATCCTAGGACAGAGGAGTCTTTCAGCATGGTTCCAGAGTTTCTGCTCAGTCGCAGTTGTCAAAGTCAGTCTTCTGGAATTAGGGATCTTTGTTTTTGTACAAATTCTAGGCTGAGGCCTAGGCTAGGAACTTGCTCATTGGTCCCTCAATAGGTTCTGTCTAGAACATGTTTGTCAAAGTCAGTCTTCTGTAAATAGTAATTTTGGTTTTTGCTTAGGGCAAAGGATGACATGTCTCCCAATTGTATCATACCGTTAGGTAGTGAGATAGGGCAGTCCTCCTCTTTTAGCTCAAATTGTGTACTTTTATTTTTTTAATTTGCCCGTGACTAATTTATAAGCAGCAAGTAGATTAATTTTAAACATGAATTAAGAAACTATATAAACATTTAGTGAACAAGGTATTTACAAAAAGAAACACTTGGTTAATTTATTTCCATTTCTGGACACTACTTAATGATATCATTCATAGAATTAGAGGTTTAAAGATAGAGTTACTAATTATAGCTAAATAAAATTACATTAAAATCACTAAGTTCGAAGTGCAAGTTTAGTTTTTATATTCTTGAGATAGCACCTTTTAGCTGAGATAATTATAAAATAATTATAAGTTTGACTGGAGCATACTAGTCAAACTGAAAATCTTAAAGCTAAAGGGGTCCGGGGGTGGATTTTCCAAACTTTAATGGAAGTTCTTTAAAAATCAGTTTCAATGATTTTACTGCATTTCAGTCTTGCTGTGCAGTCCACTGTAGCTCAACTGGTTCCTGTCACAACGTGAATATCATGAAACAGTACAAACAAATTACAATGGCAGCTTTATCTATTCTTTTTTTTTTTTTTTTTTTTAAATATGGAACGCTTCACGAATTTGCGTGTCATCCTTGCGCAGGGGCCATGCTAATCTTCTCTGTATCGTTCCAATTTTAGTATATGTGCTGCCGAAGCGAGCACTCTTTATCTATTCTTAATCAGTGACAGAAAGTAAAATATACTTTAGAAATTTAAAGATATGGATATTATTATACGTCTATTTGTCAACTATTTCAAGGCAAGTTTGAAAGTCAAATCAGAAAGTTATCCTGCACACAGGCCTTTGAATAGCATTTTGAACTGATGGTAGACACACAACTTTAGATAACTAAGTTTTCCCCCTTTCTCTGTCATTTTATTTTTTTATTCATTGAAAAGTTTTCTTAATTAAAAAATCTGTTACCAAGATTTTACACTAATGTCCATGATAGAGCTTAGGATTTCATACAACATTTCAACACCCCTGCATGCCACCAGAGTGTCTTTTTTCTCCACCATTGTCTTAGGATCCTTTCCACAACTACCCCCTCTATCCTGTTGTGGTTTGTGGCCCACTGGTGATACACAGAGCTTACTACTGGTTCTCATACCTGACAGTGCTCAGGATATTCTATTTATAGTATACTCATAGATACTATATGCTTGGTATCAAACAAGTACCAGTGATGTGCAAGGAAATACTTTTACACCTATACTATCCATTCACATTACTGAAAGTTTGGGAGCACATTAAATACCCTAAAATATTTATTACTTTTTAGTTTGATACATAGAAATTTCACCTAGGGACTCAATCCAGGGAAATAGAGCAAACAAAACTTCCAAGTAAATAAATAGTTTATTCTGTGGGTTTGATTATCTGTTAATTCATGAAAAGCACTTTTAACATCTGCTATGGATCCCTACATGAAAACATAATATTAACATCAAAAAGTCTTGTAAGAAAATTAGAAAAATCAACCAATAATCGCAACATTGAGCCAGAGAAAAGTACATGATGGAGAATAAGAAACTAGAAAGCTAATGGCTGGAGTGGTGGTGCAAGCAGTAGGGTGCCTGCCTTGTATATGCTAACCTAGAACGGAACCAAGGATCAATCCCCGGGCGTCCCATGTGGTCCCTCAAGCCAGGAGTGATTTCTGAGGGCATAGCCAGGAGTAGCCCCTGAGCATCACTGAATGTGGCCCCCCCCCCAAAAAAAAGAGGCAAAATGAAACAAAAAAAGAATATTCATTGCAAATACAAATCAGGCAACTTTGCTTGAATTGTAAGTTCAAATGATCTTTTATATTGTGGATTTGTTTTTTGTTTTGTTTGGGGTTTTTTGGTCACACCCATTGGAACTCATGGGTTATTCTTGGCTCAGCACTCAGGGATCACCTTTGGTGGTGCTCAAGGAACCATATGGAAGAGAGGGGATCAAACCTGGGTTGACTATGTGCAAGACAAAGCAACTATACACTGTACTATCATTCTGGTCAAATCTATTTTTTTAATACCAATCTAAGTTCTTCTTTCAAATTTCTTTTCTCACTAATCTGAGGCCTAATCTAAGTTTATTACTAATTGCATATTCTTTCTAGTGATACCTAAGTAGCAATAATGACTTTTATCAGAAAAGTTTGAAATATACTGACTTTGAATACAGTAACTAAAACAACTATAGCTTTTATAAGACATAAAACATATATTTTCTACTTCCACGTCTATGTCCTGGAATTATCCTGATTTGAAGTACGTTTTTAATGTCCCTAATATAGATACTCATGATTAATTATTAGCTTTGAACAGATAACTTTCACATTGTATAATCAAATAAAAAAGATTTTCTCAGAAGGATCTTAAGTTCACATGAATAACCACAGGAAGGCATTAATGTCTCCATCTTTTCACACATTGAAAAGCAAAACTGCACTTATTAAGTTTGGCTTGTCATTTGAAAAAAATTGGGGGCTACATAGAGCAGTGTTTAGGACTTAGTCTTAGCTCTGAGATTCGAGATCATTCCTAGGAGTTCAGAGGACCATTAAAGTGCTGGGAATTGAACCAAAGTTGGCCATGTGCAAGGCAAATGTCCTACCCTCTGTGTTATCTCTCTAATCATAAAGTCTATTCTTTATTAATTTTCTTTTTATGAACATTTTTATTAATATCTTTATTGAAAAACCTTGATTACAAATATGATTGTAGTTGGGTTTCAGTCATGTAAAGAACACCCCCCTTCCCCGGTGCAACATTCCCACCACCAATGCCCCAAATCTCCCTCCTTCCCACCCCACTGCTGCCTGTACTCTAGACAGGCTTTCCAATTCCCTCATTTATTCACATTGTTATGATAGTTATCAGTGTACTTATTTCACTAAATGCACTCACCACTCTTTGTGGTGAGCTTCATGTTGTGAGCTGGACCTTCCAGCCCTCCTCCCTTTGTCTCTGAGGATTATTGCAAAAATGTCTTTTATTTTTCTTTAAACCCATAGATGAGACTATTCTGTGTCTATCTCTCTTCCTCTGACTTATTTTACTCAGCATAATGGATTCTATGTACATCTATGTATAGGAAAATTTCATGACTTCATCTCTCATGATGGCTGCATAATATTCCATTGTGTATATATACCACAGTTTCTTTAGTCATTCATCTATTGAAGGGCATCTTGGTTGTTTCCAGAGCCTGACTATCATGAATAGTGCAACAATGAATATAGGTGTGCAGAAGGCATTTTTGTATTGTGTTTGTGTTCCTAGGGTATATCGCTAGGAGTGGTATAGCTGGATCGTAAGGGAGCTCAATTTCCAGTTTTTTGAGGAATCTCCATATTGTTTTCCATAAGGCTGGACTAGATGGCATTCCCACCAGCAGTGAATAAGAGTTTTTTCTCTCCACATCTCCGCCAGCACCAATTGTTCTTGTTCTCAGCATAATAGATTCCATGTACATCCATGTATAGAAAAATTTCATGACTTCATCTCTCCTGACGGCTGCATAATATTCCATTGTGTATATGTACCACAGTTTCTTTAGCTATTCATCTGTTGAAGGGCATCTCAGTTGTTCCCACAGTCTGGCTATTGTAAATAGCACTGCAGTGAATATAGATGTGAGGAAGGGACTTTTGTATTGTATTTTTGTGTCCCTAGGGTATATCCCCAAGAGTGGTATAGTTGGATCATATGGAAGCTCAGTTTCCAGTTTTTGGAGGAATCTCCATATCGCTTTCCAAAAAGGTTGGACTAGACGGCATTCCGACCAGCAGTGAATAGGAGTTCCTTTCTCTCCATATGCCCGCCAACATTTTTTGTTCTCATTCTTTGTGATGTGCGCCAATCTCTGTGGTGTGAGATGGTACCTCATAGTTGTTTTGATTTGCATCTCCCTGATGATTAGTGATGTGGAGCATTTTTCCATGTGCCTTTTGGCCATTTGTATTTCTTCTTTATCAAAGTGTCTGTTCATTTCTTCTCCCCATTTTTTGATGGGATTAGATGTTTTTTTCCTTGTAAATTTCTGTCAGTGCCTTGTATATTTTGGAGATTAGCCCCTTATCTGATGGGTATTGGGTGAATAGTTTCTCCCACTCAGTGGGTGGCTTTTGTATTCTGGGCACTATTTCCTTTGAGGTGCAGAAGCTTCTCAGCTTAATATATTGCCATCTGTTCATGTCTGCTTCCACTTGTTTGGAGAGTGCAGTTTCCTCCTTGAAGATGCCTTTAGTCTCAATGTGATGGAGTGTTTTACCGACGTGCTGTTCTATATACCATATGGTTTCAGGTCTGATATCAAGGTCTTTAATCCATTTGGATTTTACCTTTGTACATGATGTTAGCTGGGGGTCTGAGTTCACTTTTTAGCAAGTGGCTAACCAGTTGCGCCAACATCACTTGTTGAAGAGGCTTCCCCTGGTCCATTTAGGATTTCTTGCTCCTTTATCAAAAATTAGGTGATTAATTTTCATACCTATTTCAAGTCTTTTGGTATTTAAAATACTGTTTTAACTGAGTTGTATTTTCCATTATTATTACTTAAATTTTTAAAGAATTGAATTTTTAAAAGAAAAGAACAACATTTTTTAGTAAAAAAAGGATAAGGGTGGGGAGGAAGAAAATATTCTTATACATCCTGGAAAATGTTTTAGATTTGTATTAAGGCTTCGTGTGTCATGATTAGCACTTCCAAATTACAACTTTGTCTTTATACATGTTTTTTTGGCTTTTGAGGCCAAAAAAAATAAATAATAACCCGGTGGTGCTCAGGGTTTACTCCTGGCACTGCACTCGGAAATTGCTCCTGGCAGGCATGGGGCACTATGTGGAATGCTGAGATTTGAACCATCACCTTTCCTGGATTTTCTGCATGCAAGGCAAATGCCCTACCACTGTGCTATCTCTCCAGCCCCATGTCTTTAAACGCACTTTAAGTATTGGTATTTTCTTATTATTTTTACAGGTACATTCTGAACTATGAAATTTATGTGCTATATTAAAAATATTTACTCAAGATAGCATACAACAATTTAAACAGCTTTCCTTAAAACTAGAACAACTACAATATTTATTGAGAATAATTTGGCAGAAACTACAAATATTCTTTAATATAAATCAAGCTATCATTTCAGAGCCAACCTCAAAAATAACAAGCCATTTGTCAAACATTCTTTTCACAAGATTGATTCTTATTCACAGATAAATGAACCTATTAAACAGCAAAATTGCAAAGGGATCAAACAAAGGGACACAAGCGTGAACCTTTCCTACACCTGAGATTTTGAGTTAATTCTATAAACCTCTGTTTTTTTCCATCTGTTAGGAAAGGAAATATCACACATGAAAATGTTTAGCACAATATTTGACACACAGTAATCTCTCATCAATGGGACCTACTTCTTATCAAGTTGGTCCACAGACCATCTCCAAAGGCAGCGGTCCTAACACAAGTTGTGCATCAAATGCCAATAGACCCATAGGAGTTGTGGGTTGGAAAGTACCTCAGATGTCTTTGAGTTCAGCTACCTACAATTCACAGATGAAGAGAATGAGACTAGGTCAGACTCTTGGATATCAGTTTAAATATCAAGTGAGATTAGAGCATAGCTTTCTGGCTCACTCTTTTTTATTATTAAAGTTGAATCAAGTTCCTCTTGGACAGAGGATTTTTTTTAAGTAGCAGACAGATGCTTTCAAGCAATTTAACTCATGCAATTTGCCCTCTAAAGATAGAAGAAATCAGAGCTTCAACATGGTCTTTAATGCTCATTTGGGGCATCTAGAACTAACCTTTTAAAACACATATCAGATACTGATACTCCAAGAAAAAAATTTCCAGTATCTTCCCATTTACTCGAAATAAAATTTCAGATCACTGACTGCACAGTCCAAAACAATCTGGACTGGATTCAGCTCTCATTGGATCGCTTCCTTAACTGGGATTTCCTTTCTTGCTCTGCTGTGGCTTCACTGGCCCCTTTGCTGTTTTTTATGCTCATCAGCTCCATTTTTTACCCCATGGTCTGGATCTCCATAGCCCCAACATCCACATAACTATTCTATCATTTCTTCAAAGACTTTACTCAAATGCCTTCTAACTCAAAAGTCTTCCTGCCACAATTTACATGGTGATGACTCACCATATACTACTTTCCACTAGCCTGCTTTATTGTTTTCCATAGATTGATCATTACTTGGAGTTAGATGTGTGTTACTTTATCTGCTTATAGATTATCTCCCCACTAAAATATGAACTCTGACAAGATCAGAGTTTGATGATTTTGCTGTGTATCTTCAGAATCTAGCAGACTGCCTTAAAGAGGAGTAGCAACAAGAAAGGATTAGAGGAGAGATATTTAAGTTTAGCAGACTCAAATAATTCTGAACTGATTTATCTTTCCAAGGATAAAAAGCAAATTCAAGGGAAACTTTTATGAACCAATCTAACTAAAGGGAATATTGAAATAGCAGGATAATTTAAGAACTAATTTAAAGACTTATTCTGTTTAAGCAGGCAGAATATATGTGGTACTTCTAGAGGATATAGAACACAACTAATGGTATAGAATAATGATCCAGAAATATATCCTTAGGCATAAAAACAAATGATGTTTGAAGATGCTATAAAACAAATAGATAGGGAAAAGAATTGCTTTCACAATAAATGGTGTCAGAGTAACTAAAATATCACAAATAAAATTAAATAAATTTTATTTAAATAAATTAAGATAAAAAGAACCACAATCTAAACTTCATATCTATTGAAAACTCAAAGTGAATAACTGACATAACTGGAAAACTATAAAAATAAATCACGCTTTGACAACAAAACATGTGTTACACATAAAAGGCAATATGTCATATATCTTCAAACTTTTGGTACATGTATTTGGAGTGATTTTACATTTTAGAAGCAATATTTAATCAATTAGCTGTGTAATTCTAACATAATTAGCACCATATAATTAGTATAAATATGTTGATAAAAAGGAACAAATGAGTATGTACAAAATATTTAAAAATAATCTTCTATATGTGAAGTTATTCAACTTAGTGTTTATTGAGCTGCTACCGTTGGAATGCACTGTGTGAAATTTTGAAACACTGGATTTCAGAGTAGGATAAAAAGGAGCAAGGAAATTACTGGCTTTCATAAATATCTCTCTCTTATAAAATGAGCAGAAAGCTTGGCTCTTGTAATGGGTATCACAGACATTTCTATCAGGCTTCAGTTCTTAGAACCTAATTGGAAGCCTTTCCACTGAGAGTGGCAACAAATAATGGCAGATTCATTAATAATAGAATTTCAGCTCATGGTAGCTCTGCTCTACCATGTCTTCAAAGTGCATCTCCATAATGTTTATCAGTTAGTCAAAATTAGTCCTGGAGAAAAAGGTACCATAAATTCTGATTGTGAAGATGACCTTTTTCACTGCCATTTACCTTCCCAACTGGTGAAGTGAACCTCACTGACCATGTGGAGAATAGCCCCCTGGGGTTCTGGAACTAGTTAGAGGAGACTGCAGATCTATGGCTTCAACTGGGTCATCATCCTTCAGAGGACTGGCTCTCATAAAAGAGTATTTTTCCTAGTCCTCCACAGACACGTCAGCACTCTCCCTACCTGCTGGCTCTGGCAGAGAGTAAGGGAGAGTCCGGGACGAAGGGTTGCACAGATTCCAGGTGTCCCTTAATGCAGTCCAGTGTGGCCACCGCAGGGCCTCTCTGCTTGCATGCAGAGATCCTTTTGAGCGTTCAATTAAAAGGGACATTTGCTGACGTCTGTAGGTGGTGTGCATAGTCCTGGCAGTATCGCATTTTGGCTTCCAGCATTGATTTGTATAGGACTTGGGAGAATTTTTGGTGCTTGTTTAAATGAATGATTAGAGGATTTGTTTAAGGTCTCAGAACTAACAGGACTACTTTCTTTCAAAATTTTCAAAGAGTTGTTATGAAATGACCACAGGTATTTTTATATGAAGTTTGAAATTTAGAACCAAGCATCAAGAATGATCATCATCAAATTCCCAGCAAAATAGAAACACTAAGTAGATTTTTTGATCACTTCTTAAATCATGCTGAGAAGGTTAAGATTAAGAGGCCTAGATTTCAGTATCTTTATCTATAAAAAAAAAAATGGTGTATTGGTACCCATTTTAAGGATTGTTTAAAAAGTAAAAAACAATGAATGGATCCTCATACAGCTATTGATTGGTAAATAAAATATCTGATTAATTAACTCAATATGTAGTGGCATAGCTGAAAATTGAAATAATGGAATGAAAAAGTAAAAAAAAAGTTTTTTTTTATCACAGAGATAATCTCTTTAGTATAGAATAGCTTCTAGAAATTGAGAAGAAAATAATCAAATAGTGCACAAATGGACAAAGTATAGAAAAAGTACAAACCTGTATATATATGTGAAAACAGGATTATTTTTACTCATAAGGGACAAAGCAAAATGAAATAAAGTCACATCTCTCACCTATCAGACTGGCAAAACCCCAAAAGTTTAGCAATACCCTCTGTTGGCAAAATGGTAGAGAAATGGGCACTCTCTGGTGGGCATGAAAATGGCACAACCCCTGTAGAGAACAATTTGGCAATAGCTATTCAAATCATAAATGCATTTACCCTTTGACCCAGAAATATCACCACAGGAATTCATCCTCCAGATATACTTCACATATATGAGCCAATAAATAGGTGTTCATAGGCAGCATTAATTAATAGCAAAATATAAGAAATAATGCAACTATCCTTCAAATTAATTACACAAGTTGATTAAATAAACCATGATGTGAGCCAGAGTGATAGCACAGCAGTAGGGCAGTTGCCTTGCATGCAGCCAACTCAGGAAAGGCCTCGGTTCGATCCCATATGGTCCCCCCAAGCCTGATAGGAGCAATTCCTGAGCTCAGAGCCAGGAGTAACTCCTGAAAACCACTGGGTGTAGCCCCCAAAACAAAAAACAAAATAATGATATATGCAGATCAGGGAATATTATGCAGCTATCAAAATAAGAAAAGGTGGGGATGCTCTTTGTATTCATAAAGGAAGATATATTAAGTTCTTAGCAAAATATGTAGAGGCATATATTATATGTATAATAAACTACTTTTTGGTCAAGAAAGGTCAAGAACTGGAGGAAAATATTTTATATTTGATTCCACTTTCAAGAAGTATTTGCAATAACTAAAAGAATTACATAGCAATGGGTGTTCTTATGAGGCACAGAGCTGGAGGAAATAAAGTAGATGGAAACAAAATTATGGAAAATACTTTTTGACAGATTTCTTTTTCATATTATTCTCTAAGTCATGTAATTATGTTTTGTTAAAAAAATTTAGAAAAACTGGGGCCCGGAGAGATAGCACAGTGGCATTTGCCTTGCAAGCAGCCGATCCTGGACCAAAGGTGATTGGTTCAAATCCCGGTGTCCCATATGGTCCCCTGTGCCTGCCAGGAGCTATTTCTGAGCAGACAGCCAGGAGTAACCCCTGAGCACTGTTGGGTGTGGCCCAAAAACCAAAAACCAAAAAAAAATTTAGAAAAACTGAAGAGAGTTAACTAAAATAGAATATTTCCCCAGTATTTCAGAGTTAGCTTGATATAAAACTTAATGACTCACATTTAAAAAAAAAAAAAAGATACTCTGATTTTGGGGTCAGAGAGATAGCACAGCAGTAGGGCATTTGCCTTACATGTGGATGAACTGGGGTTCAATCCCTAGTATCCCATATGGTCCCTTAAACCTGCCAGGAGCGATTTCTAAGCACAGAGCCATGAGTAACTCCTGAGCATTGATGGATATGGCCCAAGCCACACACAACCCCAAAAAACCCTGTGTTTTTTTTTTTATAATGCTACTGCAAAGGTATGAATCTCTGTTTAGAAATATATAGTTGTAGTTTGCCCTTCAGAGCACAAATATCAGAATATCATGGATTATGCATTAAAAAGGATGATTTGGAGGTCAGAAAGCTAATATAGGGAAATATACATGTCTTTAATGAAGCTATACTATCCTCAACCCCAGGAAGTCCCCAGGCACCGCTGAACTTAGCACAGCAAGGCAAATATAAAAAATCTTTTCAGTGCAAGGCTCTTTCATTAAACCATCAGATAGGCTGACTAATAATCACTGGGAAGGCTCTCTGGGCTCAGGAGTACCAATAGGGAGGCCTCCCCATGAAAAAAAAATTGGTCATAATTAATTGCTTGCATGTGTAACCAGGATCTCTGGGGTTGAAAAGAGTTTTAAAAGTTTCTAGATGATTCATATAAGCTTTAAAGTTTGAGTAAACCTTAGTTAAAGACAGCATGGGAGGAGCAAGCTTCAAGTCATGTCTATATGTTTTATAGACTGCCAAATTCAAAATATACAGCTCTAACCTTGAGCAGTCAACTTGAATATACAATACCTATTGGCCTCTTCACTTAACTGTGTGATTATAATTCCAAACTGAACACTTTCCAAGTTGACCTTCTCTTGATTAGATGGGCAACGGTCTCCTGTATTCATCTGTTGTGGTAGAAATCCTTCTCCTCCTGTTACACTTAATAAGCCAGTCCATAAAAAAAGTTTAGCTTGAATTTTGCTTCTTGTCTTTGTCATTTTTCTATATCGAATCCTTCTCTGAGTTCCAGCCTCAGCAGGGGTTGTTTCTTTTATTATTAATACATTTATTTAAGCATCTTGATTACAAACATGATTGCAATTGTATTTCAGTCATATAAAAAGCACCCCCTTCACCCATACAACAACATTCCCATCACCAGTGTCCCCATTTTCCTCCTCCCCACCACCTGCATTAGTGACAGGCTTTCTACAACCCTCACTCAATGACGACATTGTTATGATAGTTGTCAGTGTTATTTCTCTAACTGTACTCACTACTCTTTGTAGTGAGCTTCATATTGTGAGCCAGTCCTTTCAGCCCTCATCTCTATTGTCTCTGGGCATTATTACAATAATGTCTTATTTTTCTTAAAACTCATAGAAGAGTGAAATTTTACTGTGTCCGTCTCTCTTTCTCTGACGTATTTCACTCAGCATTAAAGATTCCATGTATAGGAAAATTTTATGACTTCATTTCACCTGAAGGCTGCATACTATTCCATTGTGTATATATACCACAGTTTCCTTAGCCATTCATCTGTTGAAGGGCATCTTGGTTGTTTCCAGAGTCTGGATATTGTAAAAGAATATGGATGTGGTAAAGGCCTTTTTGTATTGTGTTTTTGTGTTCCTAAAGTATATATCTATGAGTGGTATAGCTGGGTCATATGGTAGCTCAATTTATAGTTTTTTGAGGAATCTCCATGTTGTTTTCTATAAAGGCTAGACATTCCCACTAACAGTGAATAAGAGTTACTTTCTCTCCTCATCCCTGAAGCACTTATTTCACTTCTATCATAATGCCACAACCAAATGTAACTTTCTCTAGTGCTTTTTCAGCATAAGTTAAAGGAGTGTCTTTCCATTGGTGTAAGTATTGCTTGGATTGTTTTTTTTCTATAGACAACTTATTCCTGACTTTTCATTGTTTTTTTCTTCTTATTCAAGTTTTCATTGTTCTATTTTATATACAATGACTAAATAAACTCCCTCAAACATGTTTTTCTTATTATGAATGAACAAGATTTGAATGACCTGCCTCTTCCATTCTTTATAATTTCATCCTGTGCACTCTTCCAAGCTCTGTGCTTTTATATCCTTTTTAAAAACAATTTTAGGCTTACCCTTGACTGAGCGTCTTTATATTTGGTAGGCTTCTATCAAAAATAGTTTTACTCTTGATTATCCCAAGGATTTTTTTCTTTGTATTACTGAAGACTGCTCAAATTTAATCTAAGAGAGAATTTATCCAATTGCACATGTATAAAGCATCCATGTTCTAGTACCTTCCAATTTCATTTTTGTTTATGTCTTTTCCATAGAACCTATTATTATCTAGTGTTCTTTGTATATGTTTTCTTCTTTATTTACTAAATGCCATTCCAAGAATATAAGATCCATAAAACCAAAATTCTGAGCACTATTTTTATTGCCATGTTCCCAAAACTTGGAACTCTTTGTGGAATATAGTAAGTACCAATAAATAATTGCTAAAAAACAAAACAAAACAAACAGTGGTGCACCAGGGATATGACTTGTACTGCTTGTTTGAGGTTCTGATTTTGATTCTCAGTACTGCCAAAAAATGTACATACTGATCTTTCGCTTTCTATGTCACTTTCTCTTCCACTTCTTCAGCTACATATGGCCTCATAGATTTAACATCAACTATTACTATTAATCCTGTTTATTTTCACCATTTTAATTGAAATTGCCAAGGTTACATTTGATGAGTACATTCCATCTTTTTTCTCTTAGTCCTAGTTGGTTGCATGTGTACTCTCTTGATGCACTCATCTGTTTTGTTGATGATGAATGGGTAACAATAGAATCTGAGTCATTTGGTTTACATAGTAGTCTATACATGAGACTATTTTAATTAAAATTCTCTTTCTAGAAATTTTTGAGTATTAAAAGTTCATAATATGTGAGGGAGAGGAGGGCTTTATCAAGACCGAAAAAGGTAAAGGAAGAGCTGGAATGATAGCAAAATAAGTAATTTGCCTTGCATGCAGCCAACCTGGGCGCAATTCTCAGCATTCAATATTCCCCTCCCTGTTCCCCCCCACCCCTAGTCTACCAGGAATGATTTCTGAGTGCACAGTCAAGAGTAAAATCTGATCACCACTGAGTGTGGCCCGAAACAATAACAAAATGGTAAAGGAAAGTAAAACTTGTGTGGACAAAATACTACTTTCAAATTTTGGACTATTTTGAACACTGTGCTATTTCAGCCCAGTTCACTTACTACAAAAGCAAATCAAATACAAATAGGATTGGAATGACATGGAATTCATGCGAACATAGAACAGAGTGGGCCAAACTTAGCTGAACATGGGCTCATTATCTGTGGCTCAAAGTTGATCACAACATATCTTCGCTACAATTAGTAAAAGATTCTGGAGTTTAGCCAAAGTAATTTCCATTTTAGTGATTGTTGCAAACGAGTTTGACACTGATTTTTTTGGTTCAAGAAAAGGAAGTGTTGTAATCCATTTTAACAGATAGTAACATATCTTCTTTTCATAAGTTCCTTTCCTTATAAGTCCTTACAAAAAATAAAAAAAAAAACCTGTCAGATTCCCAGAAGATAAGAAATCCATTCTCTCCTTCCCGTTCACATAAGTGCATCCTCATGTATTCACAGGCTTCTGCAGATTTTAATAAGGTCCCCTGTGTGGGTCTCTTCAAATATGGGTAAAATACTCAGAGTGAGAAAATGTCACCTCTAATCAAGGGCGCTATAAATGCGACCTCCTTGGCAAGCAGGCAGCTCACAGTAGCATGTATAAAGTCACAACCCTTGCCCATCAGTAACTGAATTGAACAATTTTATTTTAGGGTCTATATTTTGTATTTTGTCATTTCTATGAAAACTCATTGGTTTGTCTGGGGTCACACTTAGTGATCCTCAGAGGTTACTCCTGGCTTTTCTCTCAGGAATCACTCCTGGCAGGCTTGGAGGTCCATACAGGATACCAAAGATTGAACCCTGATCAGTCACATGCAAAGAAAACTCCCTACCTGCTGTACTTTGCTCTGACCCAAAATTGTTTTGTTGTTGTTGTTGTTTTTTGGGGGTTTTTTTGGTAAATGAATACTATATTTGAATTAGCAAATAGTCAGACTGCTGTTGTGAATAGTACAAGTGAACTGGGCTGAAATAGCACAGTACGGAGACAAGTCTCCAAAATAGTATTGACCCTGGTTAAAATGAGAAAATAGAATTTTTGTCCCCACAAGTTTTACTTTCCTTTACCTTTTTGTTATTGTTTTGGGCCACACTCAGTGGTGATCAGGTTTTATTCTTAGATCTGCACTCAGAAATCACTCCTGGTAGACTCGGGGGGGGGGGGGCCTGGAAGGAGAATATTGGATGCTGAGAATTGCACCCAGGTTGGCCGCATGCAAGGCAAATGCTCTACTTATTCTGCTATCACTCCAGCTCTTCTTTTACCTTTTTCTGTCTTGCAAATGGCAAGAACTTTGGCTTCCAGGAAGGAGAATCCTTTAGAAATCAGTGTCTCTTAGAAGATACCAAAACATATTGATCTGAAACAATCACTCTTAATTCAAACAACATCATAAGCCTTCTTTTTCTCTTCTCCTTTTTTCATTTTTATTCAATCACCATGAATGACAGTTACAAAGATAGTTATGATTAAGTTACCAGTGTGTGCCAATCCCTTCACCAGAGTCCTCTACCCTTCACCAATGTCCCCCGTTTCTTTCCTGGCCCCCATTTTCCCTCCCTAATTGTCCTAGTATTCCCTTCTCTAACTTATCCAACCCTAATTTTGCCCCTATTTTTGCTTCCTACTAAAGACCAGGTTTCCAGCTCTTCCTTGCCATTCATTGGGCATTTGATATTCCTCACAAATAGCACACAAATGAAAGGGATAATTCTGAGTTGGTTCCTCTCCCACTCACTGATTTTACTCACTGACTGATTTCACTAACTAACAGATTGCACTCAACATGATCCTCTCCAGAATCCATCAATGTTGCTGCAAATTGCATGACTGTATTTTTTTTTTATCTTGGTCTAGAAGTATTCCATTGTGTATGTACTTACAATAGTTTCATTATGTATTCATCTGTTGGTGGTTATTTGGGTTCTTTACATATTTTTGCCTATTGTAAATAGTGCTGTAGTGAGCATAGGAGTGCAGATGTCTTTCTGCTTTGAGCTTTGGGCTCTTGGGGTTATATTCCCAGGAGTAAAATTGCTGGATCATATGGAAGCTCAATTTCTATTTTTTTTTTTTTTTTTTGGTTTTTGGGTCACACCTGGAGGTGCTCAGGAGTTACTCCTGGCTGTCTGCTCAGAAATAGCTCCTGGCAGGCACGGGGGACCATATGGGACACCTGAATTTGAACCAACCACCTTTGGTCCTGGATCAGCTGCTTGCAAGGCAAACGCCACTGTGCTATCTCTCTGGGCCCAATTTCTTTCTTTCTTTCTTTCTTTCTTTCTTTCTTTCTTTCTTTCTTTCTTTCTTTCTTTCTTTCTTTATTTCTTTGTTTGTTTCTTTCTTTCTTTCTTTCTTTCTTTCTTTCTTTCTTTCTTTCTTTCTTTCTTCTTTTCTTTCTTTCTTTCTTTCTTTCTTTCCTTTCTTTCTTTCTTTCTTTCTTTTCTTTTCTTTCCCTTCTTTCTTTCTTTCCTTTCTTTCTTTCTTTTCTTTCCTTTCTTTCTTTCTTTCTTTCTTTTCTTTCCTTTCTTTCTTTCTTTCTTTCTTTTCTTTACTTCTTTCTTTCTTTCTTTCTTTCTTCCTTCCTTCCTTCCTTTCTTTCTTTCTTTCTTCCTTTCTTCCTTCCTTCCTTCCTTTCTTTCTTTCTTCCTTTCTTCCTTTCTTTCTTCCTTTCTTCCTTTCTTCCTTTCTTTCTTTCTTTCTTTCTTTCTTCCTTTCTTCCTTTCTTTCTTCCTTCCTTTCTTTCTTTCTTCCTTTCTTCCTTTCTTCCTTCCTTCCTTCCTTCCTTCCTTTCTTTCTTTCTTTCTTTCTTTCTTTCTTTCTTTCTTTCTTTCTTTCTTTCTTTCTTTCTTTCTTTCTTCTTTCTTCCTTTCTTTCTTCCTTTCTTTCTTCCTTTCTTCCTTCCTTCCTTCCTTCCTTCCTTTCTTTCTTTCTTTCTTTCTTTCTTCCTTTCTTTCTTCCTTTCTTCCTTCCTTTCTTTCTTCCTTTCTTCCTTCCTTCCTTCCTTCCTTCCTTCCTTCCTTTCTTTCTTTCTTTCTTTCATTCTTTCTTTCCTTTCTTTCTTTCTTTCTTCCTTCCTTCCTTCCTTCCTTCCTTTCTTTCTTTCCTTTCTTTCTTCCTTCCTTCCTTCCTTTCTTTCTTTCTTTCTTTCCTTTCTTCCTTCCTTCCTTTCTTTCTTTCTTTCTTTCCTTTCTTTCTTTCCTTCCTTTCTTCCTTTCCTTTCCTTCCTTTCTTCCTTTCCTTTCCTTCCTTTCCTTCCTTTCCTTTCCTTCCTTTCCTTTCCTTTCCTTTCCTTTCCTTCCCTCCATTCCTTCCTTTCCTTTCCTTCCTTCCTTTCCTTCCTTTCCTTTCCTTCCTTTCCTTCCTTTCCCTCCCTTCTTTCCTTTCCTTTCCCTCCCTTCTTTCCTTCCTTTCCTTTCCCTCCCTTCCTTTCCTTCCTTTCCTTTCCCTCCCTTCCTTTCCTTCCTTCCTTCCCTTCCTTTCCCTTCCTTCCCTTCCTTCCTTCCTTTCCCTTCCTTCCCTTCCTTTCCCTTCCTTCCCTTCCTTTCCCTTCCTTTCCCTTCCTTTCCCTTCCCTTCCTTTCCCTTCCTTTCCCTTCCCTTCATTTTCCTTCCTTTCCCTTCCCTTCCTTTTCCTTCCTTTCCCTTCCCTTCCTTTTCCTTCCTTTCCCTTCCCTTCCTTTTCCTTCCTTTCCCTTCCCTTCCTTTTCCTTCCTTTCCCTTCCCTTCCTTTTCCTTCCTTTCCCTTCCCTTCCCTTTCCTTCCTTTCCCTTCCCTTCCTTCCTTTCTCTTCCCTTCCCTTCCTTCCTTTCCCTTCCCTTCCCTTCCTTCCTTTCCCTTCCCTTCCCTTCCTTCCTTTTCCTTCCCTTCCCTTCCCTTCCTTTCCCTTCCTTTCCCTTCGCTTCCCTTCCTTCCTTTCCTTTCCCTTCCCTTCCCTTCCTTCCTTTCCCTTCCTCCCTTTCTTCCTTTTCCTTCCTCCCTTCCTTTCCCTTCCTTTTCCTTCCTCCCTTCCTTTCCCTTCCTTCCTTCCTCCCTTCCTTTCCCTTCCTTCCTTTTCCTCCCTTCCCTTCCCTTCCTTCCTTTCCTCCCTTCCCTTCCCTTCCTTCCTTTCCTCCCTTCCCTTCCTTCCTTTCCTCCCTTCCCTTCCCTTCTTTCCTTTCCTCCCTTCCCTTCCCTTCCTTCCTTTCCCTTCCCTTCCTTCCTTTCCCTTCCCTTCCCTTCCTTTCCCTTCCCTTCCTTTCCCTTCCCTTCCCTTCCCTTCCCTTCCTTTCCCTTCCCTTCCCTTCCTTCCTTTCCCTTCCCTTCGCTCCCTTCCTTTCCCTTCCCTTCCCTTCCCTCCCTTCCTTTCCCTTCCCTTCCCTCCCTTCCTTTTCCTCCCTTCCCTCCCTTCCTTTTCCTCCCTCCCCTCCCTTCCTTTTCCTCCCTTCCCTCCCTCCCTTCCCTTCCTTCCCTTCCCTTCCTTCCCTTCCCTTCCCTTCCTTCCCTTCCCTTCCTTTCCTTTCCTTCCTTTCCTTTCCTTCCTTTCCTTTCCTTCCCTTCCTTTCCTTCCCTTCCTTTCCTTCCCTTCCTTTCCTTCCTTCCCTTCCTTTCCTTCCTTTCCTTCCTTTCCTTCCTTTCCTTCCTTTCCTTCCTTTCCTTCCCTTCCTTCCCTTCCTTCCCTTCCTTCCCTCCTTTCCTTCCTTTCCTTCCTTTCCTTCCTTTCCTTCCTTCCTTCCTTCCTTCCTTCCTTCCTTCCTTCCTTCCTTCCTTCCTTCCTTCCTTCCTTCCTTCCTTCTTTCTTTCTTTCTTTCTTTCTTTCTTTTTTTATAGAATGTTCATATTGTCTTCCAAAAAGGCTAGACCAGTCAACATTCCCACCAGCAGGGAAGAGAGCCCACACCTCTTTCCCCCCACATTCTTGCCAAGTGTGGTAGTTGTTCTTTCTGAAGAATGCCAGTTTCTGTGGAATGAGATGATATTTTGTTGTTCTGATCTGCTCCATTTCATATGCTTTGCTCATTTGTTGAAGGTTAATTGACCATATACTTGATCTGAAAGTCTCTCTTTTTTATGATGCCGTGATGTTTTAATGATTACTACTTCATAATACAATTTGAAGTTGGTGAAAGTAATGTTCTCCATCCTCTTTTTCCTAAAACTGCTTGACAATTTTTTCCCTTAAATGATAGGACTGAGGTTTCTGTTTTCTTGATAATTATGCTAAATTCAACACTCAGTACCTATAGGTTTCTTCTAAGCCTTGCCAAATGGCTCCAAAATTTCAAGAAGAGAGACTTTAGTTTCTTTCAATAAACAAAGATTTTTGCTTTATTTATAAAATATCTGTAAAATATTTCATATTTTGCATTGTTTATGCAAAATAAAATGATTTAGTTCTTTTTCATCTGTAAAAAACCAGGAAAATCTCAACTTTGAAAGGGCTGTGTAGTTGGTTAGGGATACGTAGATAATATCACCATTTGAAGGTCAAATCTGCCATAAAGTATAAGATTCATGGGAGTTAAATTCATCAACTTCATAGTTCTAAGCACAAGACTAAGGAAAATCTAGAGGAACATCTCAGACAGATATAGGTCTCTGGGAGAAATCTAATCTGGTCTTAGATTTCTAGCTTCCAAAACTGTGAGAAATAAATTTGTTATTTAAGTCACAGAATCTGTGGTATTTCATTGTGACAGACCTAAAATGCTAATATATAATTCAAATACCAATGAGTATTTAATTAAAAGGAACTTAAACTTGAGATGGCAAGATCTTTCGGAAATGTTTGAAATATATTCATGTGCAAACCTAGCCAATATTGTGACATATATGGGGATTCAGAATATAATTAAGAACAATCTAAAAATCTGTCTACTAGGATTAAACAATTATTAGAAAGTCATATACGAGTTTAACTTGTTATAATTCTACATTAAAATATGCACAGAATGTATAAAATAGGCAAAGAATGCTACTAGAACAGAGATGGTATTTGGGTGCAATCATCATTTTGCATACATACCAACTGGTAGATTAGGAAGATCTAATATGTTTTAGAATGATTATATATAGGTATAGAAATAGACATGTGTATGTATGTGTATATGTGTGCATATAAATATATGGTTCTTAGTGAATATTTATGTTTGTTGCTTACTGATAAATTGAGAAAACACTGATACAAAAGGATTTTTCTTTGTAAAACAAGGTATCTTAAAGGATATTATTAAGAATTAGAGGTCAAAAGTCACATTTTCTTTTTATGTTTCTGACTAATCTGAACTTTTGTAATGATCTTAAATATATTTGGTGGGGTGGGTAGTTGAGTCATATCTGGCAGAGATCAGGGCTTATTCTTGGCTTGGGGTGCTGCTCCAAATACTTTTCCATTGCCAGGAATCAAATCAGCATCATCAATGTGCAAGGCAAGAGCCTTAACCTCTGTATTATTGATCTGATTTCAATTTTTAATAGATACGTATTATAGTTTAGAGAAAAAAGTCCATTCTTTGGCATGTTAGTTTTCTGTTTATTTCTACCACTTTTTTTTTTTTGGTAGTTTTTGGGTCACACCCGGCAGTGCTCAGGGGTTACTCCTGGCTTCATGCTCAGAAATTGCTCCTGGCAGGCACGGGGGACCATATGGGACGCTGGGATTCGAACCGATGACCTCCTGCATGAAAGGCAAACGCCTTACCTCCATGCTATCTCTCCAGCCCCTATTTCTACCACTTTTATACTTAACTGATATCTAGGCTGATAATGCATATAATAAACTAATAACCATCTGAAAATAGTCATATAAGAACAGTTAAGTCTATAGGTAGGTTGCTATTACATTTGCTGCTTATGATCTAGCTGAATGCCATTAAATTTAATATGCTATATAATTTAGAAAATAGAATTAATTTTGGCTGGTTGGTGCTCCCACTCAAATTGTAATATCTTTGGTAGAAAGATAAAAACCAAGCACTCAGATAAAAATTGAGTGTTCCATATATATTGTGATATTGTGATAAATGTTAACATATTTGTTATAGTACTTGTTTCATAGTGCATACAAACATAAAACTGTTATAGTATATATCTGAATCTCAGATAATATATCATTCTAATAATATTGCAGCACAAAATTGGAGTTCCCCAATTCTTTACCTTTAATTTAATGATATTATCAAGATATACAGCATATCACAAAAATGTACAGCAGTGATCCTAATGTACATTTTAAGAATCTTGTGAGAATGGTAAAATTATTTAGGTAAATTACAAATTTGTGTGTTAATGTCTTAAGAAAGATATGGATTTATTTGAAAGTAGCTATCAGGAAGGTGGGCAGAGAATAGCAAAGGTTATTCTTCATAAGGTATTACTCATCTCCAAACTAACTTCTCTCAAGGTAGCATCTACCTTAGGCTGTGTGGGTTCTACTTCTTTATGGTCTTTGAGTCAGATGTTTTGGGTGAACCCATAGTTCAGATAAAATCAATGAGAGCAAATGTTTTATTGAATCTGGTTTTAAGATTACTTGAAAATGAGACATTCAGTTTCATAGTGTAGGATACTTGGAAGAAAAGTTCCTCCTCAGTGAGATCCTTTGAAAGAGACACTTGGATCTTCCAATCGTTTTAAAGACTGAATAGGGCTGGAGAGATAGTACTGTGGGTGAGGATGTCTTGAATGTGGCCTATCTGGGTTTGAGCCCTGTAATCCCATATAGTCTTCCAATCTTTGCCAGGATTAATCCCTGAGAACAGCAGTAGGAGTATGTCTTGAGTATCCAGCTATGGTCCATATAACCTACTCTTCCCTCATCACAAAACAACAAACAAAAAAATTAACAAAGAACTGGGCAGATTGATTGCCCATGTATCTTCAACTGTCACCTTGAGATTTACTCTCCCTCTTGTAGTAACCACTGTCCTCATAAAACTTCTGGATTTTCAGGAATTACTAAGTCTCAAATAAGCAAAGATTCATGCCTATAAATAGATACCTTTGAATGCATTGATTTTCTCAAAATTTACTTCCCCCTTCTTAAGCACATCAATTTCAGAGGATATATCTCTAGATCTCTGAATTTTACCTTTTTTCTTTCATAGGAAGTCCACTAACCTTTTGGACATTATAGTTCTCACTTCCTCTCCTCACATTTTATTTCCTTGGATGTAGCATTAGCTAACAGTACTGCAATAAATGAACGAATAAATAAATAAATGTTGTCTTGCATTATAAAACATTATTCTTATACTTTCATTCAAAAAACTCACCAAACACTTCCCTAGATGACTTACTATTACAAACTTTGTATCCCAAAAGACACCAGTTCTCACACACACAAAAAAAAACCCAAACATTTCTATACATGAACGGCTTTGGGGCTCACTGCTTTAAACTGTACAGAGGATCTGATAAATTTGTTATTATTTTCAATTGTTAGATTATGTTTGTTTATTTTTGGTTTTGTTTAAGGATCCTAAGATGTGGTCCCTAAGATGTGCTTGGGGAATTAGGAGCTAACTGGTCCAGAGATCACCCTACTCAATTCATTGATGATAGAGTCCTTCAGGGAGATAGCAGCAATACTCTGGATCCCCCAGTAATATACTCTGCCTGCTTTGGAGAACCATGGCATACAAGGCCAACGCCCTACCACTATGCTATCTCTCCAGCCCCAATAGTTTTCTATAGATTCTTTGACATGAACACAAAGCTTTAGTATGTGTGATGAGACATTTTAATCTATTTTATGATCTTTTAATTTTTTAATAAAATGTATATGTTTTAGGGACCTGTGGTTATGCTATAATATTTGTATTGTAAATCCTATGCATATTAGTTACATCCAAATTTTACACTAAGTGTAAATGGAGGAAATATTTTTTTTTGAAATTGTACAAAACACAGGGGTTCTCTACATGAGTATTTCTCTCCTCTTTCTTCTTCTCAGCAACTCAGAACATTTGTGACATAAACCCACAAAAGTTAGATAGATGGGTGGCAGCTTAGACTTACTTATTTGTTGTTTCATTGGACAGTGTTTAAAATTAAATCTATAGTTTTTATAAGATTATAAAGGTAATTTATTAGAAATGTGTAGTTTTTATAAGATTATAAAAGTAATTTATTAGGAAGTTATATAAAGTATAATGAAGATACAATATGATGTGCTTTTAACCTTTTTTCTTGCTTTTATTTTGGGTTTATGTTCAGCTCTATACTCAGAAATTCACATGCCAAGCAAGTACCTTACCCACTATACTATCTCAGAGGTCAGGAGATATGGAACTGGGCCTGTTAACTTGGAAGGAGATTAGCTGTAAAGGCTACTGGGACCTAGTTAGAAGGAAGGAAATTCCACCTCAGTTCCAAAAAAGTTATCAGCAAGAAATTAATCTCACCTGGGACAGTGGATGAGCAAGCAGTTTCTAGAAGACAGAGTTTTAACTGACCATATAATTTAATTTGATGTAAGCCAAATTTGGGAAAGAGAGGGGAGATTTTTTCCATCTAGATGAGGTTCTGGCATGTAACCACAGCTATTGCACATAGCAATAATGTTGACCTTGAAAGTGGGGTACATATAAGAATGAAACTCAAAACTAAATTTAAAGGAAACTGGGGTCTATGGCAACTGAGAAAAATAACAGAAAATAAGGAGACAAAGAGAAAGAAAGCTCCCCTAAACTCAAACTGTCAATTTTCCCATTGCTTATATTCATTAAAATCACATCAGAAATCCTCAACCAAATCCTCCCCCTTCTGAAATAATATTGTGAGGAAAGTGCAGAGGCAATGGTGACCTCTATATAACAGACAATAGTAGAGTTATGCCAGATGTTTGACTCTAGTAAGTCATTTAACCAAATCTGTTTTATACAACTTGTTCCCTGAACTTATTCTACTTAAGTTTCACCACCTGCCAGGTGACATTTAACTTTGCCTTCTTTGAAAGGGCACTTAGAGGCATTGCCACCCAAACACCCAAACTGCTTTCGGGAACTTGAATTCATGAAGAAAAGGGCAAGCCACACAATATTTTATCTGCCCTACACCCACACATGGAAATCAACTCAATCTGGGCTAATTTTTGTGAGCATTTTATTTGAGACTATCAAAGATGTCCATTCCCCAAGATTCCAAAAGGATTTTCATTTATATATTAAAAACAAGCATAATAGTTAATATTTATAGAGCATTTTCAACAAATTTTGTGCTAAGATTGGACATGAGTGAGGCCATGAAATCCTTATCATGATATAATGCTATCAAGAAAACTGAGGCATAGATATATTGGTTGAGTTGGACAACACTCAGTAACTAAATTGAGAAACCAGACAATATGACCCCCAATCTATGCTTTTAAATACATTGCACAGGCACCTCATAAGTACAAGTGTCTGTGTGTATGACAAATTATAAATGGGTTTGAAGAAGAGGTGCTGGAGATGACACGAGAACATAAAAGAACTGGAGGGACCTTTATAGAGTCTTGGCACAGCAGAAATGGACATTGCTTCCAGGAGTAGTCTAACAGGGCACTCTAAAACACAGCATAGATAGCAGGTGTGATGTATGACAATTTATCACTCTGGATTAGTGAAAATTTGAGACCAATTCAGAAAACATCATTCACCAATTACTGGGGTTTCTAAGGTATTTCCTTGAGAAAATATGAATTGCAGTAAAAAGTAAAAAGCACATTTCACTAGTTTTAGGAGGGAGTAAAAGAAGCATGTGGGGGTGAGGAGAAAGAAAAGAACAGAAAGGACAAAAAATACACAATTCTGTTGAGATCTCTTCATTCTTATACCACCTTATAAAATGAAATGGAACTCTTGCTTTGATTTTTCTCTGTTGTTCCTGAGTCCACATAGACAATAAAGGAGGGTATCTGCCACTTATTAAACCGTGATCTTGTTCTTTGAAGTAGCTTTTTCTGACATTCTATTAGCTACCTGTTAGCAATTTTGTGTACTTCTCAGAATAAATATCCTTTCTAGACTCAAGTTACCAACTCTCCATTGTCCTTACATGGTACTTCTACTAACCTCAGGGGAAATTCAGTGTAGGTGGAAATATAACAAATGAAAAAATTTTGTTGTTTAATAATTGTATCCCCATAGGCCCAGTAAGTATTGTTGCCAGAAGACTCTAATCATTATTTTAGTCTTTGTTTAGGTAAGACTAATGAGGTCTTGATATGAGCACTGAATATCTCCCAAATGGCACATTACCTACAGATTAAACCCCACTCTGAGTCTCACTTCTTCTCTTACCTGTAATGCATATTTTATATACCTCCATGTAATTAAAGTGTCCAAACATTGGCTAATGTGAGAAAGATAGTAATTAAGGATACTTGTGCTAATTAACTCCCAAAAAGGTGAAAGGAGAAAGGAAAGTAATTTTAAAGGTGTATGACAACAAGTCTCCCTCTTTTATTTGTTAAAAAAGTCCCTTGGATGGGGAAAATATCAGATAGTGACTGGCTGATGAAGTAATCTGTCACTGAAAAGTAGGGCACTGGAATTCTGAAGACCGTTCCGAGTCTTTAGCTTACTCCCCTTCACTGTCTGGTTCTGTCATTTCTGTTAATGAAGCCATACATAGCCATTTCGAACACTGAACCATTAAACAGCACCAAGGCTTGGATTGACAGCATTGACTAGTTCATTTCCATATGACTTATCCGGCCAAGTCCTGTACTGATCCTGGAAAAGTCTTTTGAGCAATGACTCTTCACTACTGTAAAAACACTTTTCCCTTCTTGGAGCAGGTGCTGGGGGGAATTTTATTGGATATGCTGCATTCAGTTTATCTTGAAAGATGTTGGTACCTACCCCAGAGCAGTATGAGGCAACACAGAAAAAGGTTTATGTAAGCTAATACCCGAGTAGAAAGTATAGCACATTCTGTGCAGCAAGAAGGAGTTGACATGGCTATACAGGTTTTGTTATTCAGTATCCCGAGAAATTTGTTACTCCACTCACTCTTTTGAAGTTTTCACGTTCCTGTTTAGGGCGCCATTAGCACTAATTCTGGGCCAGAATTCTGCACAGTTGTCTTCCTAGAAAGACAAGGCAAAAATAATTTGAAATGCTACGAACCTCTTGGATAAACTTGAATGTTGATAGGATCAACTTTGCTTTCATAAAAATCCTCTTTGCTTTTTTATTAATTAAGCTCATGATTACAAAATTATTCATGTTGAGTTTTAGTCAAACAATGTATACCATCCTTCACCAGTGCATGTCACCAATGTCCCCAAATACCCTCTCACCCTACCCCCAACTGCCTCTGGGCAGACATTTCATATATCTCTCTCTCTCTTTCTCTCTCTTTCTCTCCCACCCCTTTTTGACATGTGTTTTACACTATTGTTAATTAAGGTGTAGCATACATATTCCTGTATCTCCTTTCAGTACCCCATTTTTGTCTACCATTATCAATTCTATCATTGTCATAGTGAACCCTACTTTACCCTAAATTCAGTGCTGGCTCTTTGTCTCAATCTTCCTACCATGGACTGATCCACATGGCCCTTATCTCTATGTTTCTGGATATTATTACCATATATCTTTTATTTTTCTTGTATAACACAAATGAGTGGCATTATTCTATGTCTATTGCTCTTCCTCTGACTCATTTCACTCAGAATGATAATCTCCATATACCTCAATGTATTTTGAAATACATAACTGAATCATTTCAGAATTCTAGTAGATCAACACAGTGCTTAGTAGTGCTCCTTACTGAGAAGAGTTGAGAAAGTAAAAGAAAATATAAATGCCTGGTGTCAAAGGCCAGAAAGATGGCAGTGAAGTGACAATAGACAGAAAACTACCCAACTTTGTTTGCCACAGTGAACCCAGTATTAACCAAGCATATAGTAAAGAGATTATTCCCTACATATTTTGATTAAATAATCATTTTATTTAAGCACCATCATTACAGAAATGTTTGTAATTGGATTTCAGCCATAAAATGCACCCACACACTTCACCAGTGCAATTTTCCTACCACCAATGTCCCCTATTTACCTCCTTCCCAATCCTCAGCCTGTCTTCCAGATGGGCATTGTATTCTTTACCTCTCCTTGTCATGATAGTTATCAGTGTAATTGTTTCATTAACTGCCTTGACCACTCTTTGTGATAGTTTCATATCATGAGCTAGTCCTTCTGGCCCTCATCTCTATTGTCTCTTGGTATTATTACTATATTCTCTTTTCTTTTTTTCTTTTCTCTTCTTTCTTTTTCTTTCTTTCTTTCTTTCTTTCTTTCTTCCTTCCTTTCTTTCTCTTTCTTTCTTTTCCTTCCTTCCTTCCTTTTCCTTCCTTCCTTCCTTCCTTCCTTTCCTTCCTTTCCTTCCTTCCTTCCTTTCCTTCCTTTCCTTCCTTTCCTTCCTTTCCTTCCCTTCCTTCCCTTCCTTCCCTTCCTTCCCTTCCTTCCCTCCTTCCTTTCCTCCTTCCTTTCCTCCTTCCTTTCCTCCTTCCTTTCCTCCTTCCTTTCCTTCCTTTCCTTCCTTTCCTTCCTTCCTTCCTCCCTCCCTCCTTCTTCCCTTCCTTCCCTTCCTTTCCTTCCCTCCCTTCCTTTCCTTCCCTTCCCTTCCTTCCCTCCCTTCCCTTCCTTCCCTCCCTTCCCTTCCTTCCCTCCCTTTCCTGCCTTCCCTCCCTCCCTTCCTTTCTTCCTTCCTCCTCCCTCCCTCCCTTTCCCTCTCTCTTTTTCTCTTTCTCTCTTTCTCTTTCTCTCTCTTTCTCTTTCTCTCTCTTTCTTTCTCTCTTTCTTTCTTTCTTTCTTTCTTTCTTTCTTTCTTTCTTTCTTTCTTTCTTTCTTTCTCTTCTTTCTTTCTTTCTTTCTTTCTTTCTTTCTTTCTTTCTTTCTTTCTTTCTTTCTTTCTTTCTTTCTTTCTTTCTTTCTTTCTTTCTTTCTTTCCTTCCTTTCCTTCCTTCCTTCCTTCCTTCCTTCCTTTCTTTCCTTTCTTTCTTTCTTTCTTTCTTTCTTTCTTTCTTTCTTTCTTTCTTTCTTTCTTTCTTTCTTTCTTTCTTTCTTTCTTTCTTTCTTTCTTTCTTTCTTTCTTTCTTTCTTTCTTTCTTTTTCTTTCTTTTTTTGGTTTTTGGGCCACACCCAGCGGTGCTCAGGGGTTACTCCTAACTATCTGCTCAGAAATAGCTCCTGGCAGGCACAGAGAACCATATGGGATGCCAGGATTCGAACCAACCACCTTAGGTCCTGGGTCGGCTGCTTGCAAGGCAAATGCCACTGTGTTATCTCTGTGGCCCCTCTTTTATTTTTCTTAAATCTCACAGATGAGACTATTCTGTTTTAATCTCTCTCCCTCTGACTTATTTCACTCAACATAATAGTCTCTATATCCATCCATGAATAGGTATAGAAAACTTCTATTACTTCGTTTTTTCTAACAACTGCATAGTATTCCATTGTGTAGATGTATGACAGTCTCATTAGCCACTCATATATTGTCAGGCATTTGGGTTGCTTCCAGATTCTGGCTATTGTAAATAGAGCTTCAATGAACATAGACATGCAGAGGGCATTATTGTATTGTGCTCTTGTGTTCCTAGGGCATATCTCTAGGAGTGGTATTTCTGGATCACATGGGTGCTCAAGTCCAGTTTTTTTTTATATAATTTTTTATTTTGATCATAGTGGTTTACATGTTGACAATAATATTTTAGTTAAATATTTACATAACATTAGGGGGGATTCCCATCACCATATTGTCTTCCCTTCCCCTCTGTTTTTGTCGTATCTCCCATATCCACTTCCTTCACCCCCAGGGCTGCTAGAATATGTGGTCCCCTATGTACCTATCCTACCACCTAGTAGTCTTGCATCTGATTGGTCTAGGTGTCTCCCTAATTTCCCCCTCTAACTGGGAGGTAGGCCTAGCTAGTTAAGTTTGCGTGGTTTGGTCTGAAGAAGAGAAAAGTAGTAAACTGAGGTAAAAGTCTAATACTCCAAAAGTGGGCAGAGTCCTTCTAGAGGTTCTCATCATCGATTTGGGGGGCGATGGAGAAAAAAGAAAATGAAACATTCCATCAGTACAAAACAAAACTAAACAAAACAAAAAAAGTCCAAGTCCAGTTTTTTAAGAACTATCCATATTGTTTTCCAGAAAGGCTGGACTAGGCAACAAAGAATACAAATGTAAATTAGCATATCATTTGTCTTCTTTTTTTTTTTATAATTTGTCTTCTACCTTTAACAAGATAGGTTAAAAAATGATGTAGTCTTGGGGGAAACTGTGGTGTAAGCCATTGTTTTCAGTATATAAATTAAAAGAAAAATGGCAAATTATTGAGGGCCTTTGGGGACAAGAATAGAATTCATCCTAATTCCTCACCGGTAGAAGACTGAATGACTGGATTGTAGGTAGCAAAGTGACAACTTGTGTCAATAATTTATGTCATCATAAAAGTCCTGAGTCCAAAATTACAATATCAGGGGTAAGGTGTTTGTCTTGTACACTTGTTAACTCTAGTTCAATCTCCAGACCCTCAATGAGTGATCCTGAGCACAGAGCTGGAAGTAAACTCTGACACAGTTGGATGTGATGCAAAAGACCACTCTCCCAAGTAAACAGGTGGATATTCATTTTTATCTTTCCTTAATTTTTTCTCTAGTATATTTTTGCTAGAATAGGCTTAAATTCCTTTACCTGCCTTACTGATCTTATAAGGTGAAATGAAATAACATAATGTGCTGCTGTGTAGGGTATGAAAAGATAATAATGCATGACATCATTTCTGATAATAATAATAATAATAATAATAGGTATTTATCCATAATAGTTTAGAAAAAATAAAATGTGAATGCTTTAGACAAAAATCGGGCTACCATACCAAAATATTTTCTTTTGCTTCAAAATGTAACAAAAATTTGCTAAAAGAAGAATGTAAAAAAGTCCTTGGATAGATTCCAAACTATGCTCAATTGTTTTCTTGGTAGATATATAACATTATCTGCATTACTACCCCACCACTGCCTGAAGCATTCACATGCAACCGGTTTCTCAGAGAATCTAATCAGGAGAAACTAAATAAAATGCTTTTATCAGTAGTGATCCCACCCCAGGTCACAGGTCTTAGTATAGCTTGTTCATCTTGAAGTGAGAGATAGGGTCTCTGGATTTTGGTTAAACATTTCATTTTATGCCACTTACTGTCACAGCTACATATACATATGTAAATATATTCATATCTATAATTATATATGGATAAGCTTCTGACACTAGAAAAAGGGATGCCTTCTGCAGTCTAGTAATCTCATAGGGAATGAAACTTTCTATTTTTCTTCAAGTGTTAGCTTATCTACAGAAAATTCCTACAGATTCAAGCATTTTATTTTGTATTAAATAAACCATACATTTATGAATAAACAATGAAAAAGAATGGCCCACACTGGGCAGATGTTAATGTTCTTCAAGAATAGTTAAGATACCAAGTTAGAATTCTGGGTCTGTTTTGTATTAGATTTGTATGTGTTGCTTCAGTTCTTTGTGTCTTGCCTTCTTTACATTGTAAGAGTACCTATCTGAGAGGCTTGTAAAATCTAGATAAAAGACTACAATAAAAAGTGAGCCACAGAATCATGGTGTGTGCTGCGTGTTTGATACGCAGTAGCAGTGGATTTTTTTTATCATTGTCTCATTCATGTTCTATTATTCTTTCACTTTCTTACAGGCAAGAGGCATCAGTTCACCAGCAAGCAATGTGAGCAAATGAAAGCAGTAGGTAAAATAACATTTGTTCACCCGAGAGGAAAAGAACAGATGGCCTAGACTACATTTACAGACTCACACCAGGAAGAGCTGAATACTGTGGATGAAATTGTTTGAGAATGAATTCTAGTAGTCAGGAACCAGAAGATGTTCTTATTACATACCACCAGTTCCAACAGCTAAAGGGGAAAGGATGGCAAGCAGAAAAAATTGCAACCTCTCTTACAGCTGATCTAGAAGAAAAGAATTTATTCATGTTAAGATAATTAAAATTCATATCCAGAGCCCCCAAACTGCATGAGTTTCAAGTTCTGATGGTAATATAACTCAGAATGAAAGAGAAGAAAGAGATACTAAAAACTGATCTAATTCAAATGTGCCTCAGAAAATCAAGTACCTTGAAATCAGCTTTACTAAAGAGTGAAAGACCTATAGAAAGAAAGCTATAAAATACTGTTTCAAGGAATAAGTGGACATAGGAAATAGAAACACATATACTGCTCATGGATTGTAAGAAGTCATATCATTAAAAGGGTGACACATTTCAAAGAATTGTACATATTTAATGCAATACCTATAAGGATACTCATGACAGTTTTTAAAGAAATAGATCAAACTATCCTGAAATTCATATGAAACAATTAATCAATCCTTGGGAAAAAAAAGATGGGAGTCATCGCAGTCCCCATTTTCAAACTATACTGCAAAGCATTTGTCATTAAAAGAAAATTACAATGAAATAAAGAAGCTAGAAGTACAAAATGGAGCAAGGAAAGCCTCTTCAACTAGTGATATTGGGGAAACAGGTCAACTACATTAAAAATATGAATTGAGGGGCTGGAGAGATAGCATGGAGGTAAGGTGTTTGCCTTACATACAGAAGACGGTGGTTCAATTCCCAGCATCCCATATGGTCCCCTGAGCCTGCCAGGAGCGATTTCTGAGTGTTGAGCCAGCAGTACCCCCTGAGCGCTGCTGGGTGTGACCCAAAAACCAAAATCCAAAAAAAAAAAGTGTGAATAATGTGAATTGACCTCCATTTGACACCATAAATAAAAGTCAAATCAAAATGGATTCAATATCTTGATATAAGACATTATGTACCATAAGGTACATAGAGGAAAATGCAGAACACTTCATTGAAGATAAAGACATCTTCAAAGATAAAACCACACTTACTAAGCAAGTGAAAGCAAAGACAGTCAAATGGAACTAGATTAAATTAAGAAGCTTCTGCACCTCTAAAGTTGATTAAGACACAAAAACTACCCATAAAATGGAAAAAGAAATTCACTCAATACACTTCTGATAAGAGCTTAATAATATCTAAGATAAATAAGGCTTTGGTAGAACTTAATAAGCAAAAGCATCTGACCCCATCCAAAAATGAGAACAAATGAACAGATATTTCCTCAGAGAAGAAATACAAAGAGCCAAAAGACACATGAAAGAATGCTCTGCATAATTAATAACCAGGGAGATGCAATTTAAAACAATGAGATATTATTTCATACCACAGAGACTGGCATGCATCAGAAAGAACAAGAACAATCAGAGCTGGCACAAGTTTAGAGAGAATAGGATTCTCAGTCACTACTGGTGAAAATGCCACTGGTTTGGCCTTTTTGGGAAACAGTATGTACATTCCAGGAAAATAAAACATCAGAAATTGAGTTTTCATATGGCCCAGAAAATTACTCTTAGAAATATACTCTAGAGAGGCCGGAAAGGTGGCACTAGAGGCAAGGTGTCTGCTTTGCAAGCGCTAGCATAGGACGGAACACGGGTTCGATACCCCTGTGTTTCATATGGTCCCCTCCAAGCCAGGGGCGATTTCTGAGCTCATAGCCAGGAGTAACCCCTGAGTGTCAAACGGGTGTGGCCCAAAAATCAAAAAAAAAAAAAAAAAAAGAAAGAAAAAGAAAAGAAATATATTCTAGAAGTCAAAAAACACAAGAAGAAAAGTCCTCTGCATCACAATATCAAAAATATGGAAATAACCTGAGTGCCCAAAAAGAAATAAGTGGATAAAGGAACAGTGGTACATCTACACAATGGAATACTTTGCAGATCTTAGGAAAAGTGAAGTCATACAATTTGCTTAGACATGGATGGTTATGTGTTATGCTGAGAAATATTAGTCAAAGGGAGAGGGATAGACCATAGAATAATCTCACTCATTTGTGAGAGAGTAAAAAAAAATAGTATAGTAATAATATCCAGAGAAACTAGAGACTGAGGACCAGAAGAAACAGTCCATGGTTAGAAAGCTTGCCATAAATTGCAGGGGACTGCAGTTAGGGAAAGAAGGAGCCACTATGACAATAACAATTGGAACTGATCACTCTGGACATGAACTGGGTGCTGAAAGAAGATAAAGTGACATGCACAATTCCATTTCGGTAACAATGCTGCCAACCAGTGTCTAAAAGAGAAATAATGAGAGCTAAAATGAGGTAAACTTTTGCCTCAAGAAGAGGGCCAGGAAGAGACCAAAGGGAACATTTTTGGGGACATTGTTGGTGGTAAGTGTGCACTGGTGAAAGATATTATGCATTATATGACTGAAACTCAATCATGAACAACTTTGTAACTGGGAGGGGGGAAATTAAATAATACACACAAATTTTTAAAAAAATCCACTATCTCAGTGATAGTGATGATAGGATGATGACCAAGCATAGTGTTCTTAAGGTGACTAATAATTTATTTATTTATTTATTTATTTATTTATTTATTTATTTATTTGGTTTTTGGGTCACACCCAGCAGCTCTCAGAGTTTACTCCTGGCTCTATGCTCAGAAATTTCTCCTGGCAGGCTCAGGGGACCATGCGGGATGCCGAGATTCGAACCACCGTCCTTCAGCATCTAAGGAAAACGCCCTACTGCTGCTCTATCTCTCCTACCCCAACTAATAATTTTTAAAAATACAGCGATATTCATTGCAGCACTATTTACCATAGCAAGATTCTGGAAACAACCAAGATGCCCTTCAACAGACGAATGGCTAAAGAAACTGTGGTACATATACACAATGGAATATTATGCAGCTGTCAGGAGAGATGAAGTCATAAAATTTTCCTATACATGGATGTACACGGAATCTATTATGCTGAATGAAATAAGTTAGAGAGAGAGAGAGAGAGAAATGCAGAATGGTCTCACTCATCTATGGGTTTTAAGAAAAATGAAAGACATTCTTGCAATAATAACTTTCAGACACAAAAGAGAAAAGAGCTGAAAGTTACAGCTCACCTCAGGAAGCTCACCACAAAGAGTGATGAGTTTAACTACGTTTTGAACTGTCCTAATAATGAGAATGTATGAGGGAAATGGAAAGCCTGTCAAGAGTACAGGCGGGGGTTGGTTGGGGAGAAGGGAGATTTGGGACATTGGTGATGGGAATGTTGCACTGATGATGGGTGGTGTTCTTTACATGACTGAAACCCAAACACAATCATGTATGTAATCAAGGTATTTAAATAAAATATATTAAAAAAAATCCAGCGATAGCCCAGTTTCACACTGTTTGGCAAAATTCCACATTAACGACCTAGAATAAAATTGTAATGGCCTATTTGCAGGTATAAATATTATTTAACTCTAGATTTTGTCATATACCCAGTGCTTATAATTTGATTAAAATAGTGTACAACAAAGGGAAAAGAAACAGAGAAATCACTTAAGACAGATCTAGACATGACCCAAATATTGGAACTATTTCCCAAAATTTTTAAATAACTGCTAAAAACACCAATTGTAAAAGGAGGACAACTAATGAATAGATAGGAATTTTTTTTTATTAAAATTGAATAGAATTGAATCAAAACTTTCTGGAGTGGTCAAATAGAAATTCTAGAAATAAAATGTTGAGAGATGAAAAATGCCTCTGATATATTTATAAACAGATGTCTTATTTTATTTATTTATTTATTTTTTGGTGATGGGTGCATTCTAGGTTATACCCAGTAATACTTAGGATCCCATGTGGTGTTAGGAAGAGAACCCACCCTAATTCCAATACCTTCCAGCCCTTCTATACAGATTTTTTTACATCATGGAGCTGTTCATTCAATTAAACTCTTTCTACCTTTCACGATACTACTCAGATTGTACCTCCATAACAGACATGTCTTAATCAAGCCAACAATCAGTGAATGTGAAAAAAATAAAAAGAAACTAATTTAGCACAAAGAAGGACAATTTTATGGAAATTTAGATTTTTTTGTTATCCCTCAACAAACTTAGCATTTATAGAGCATTCTACCTAATAACAGCAGAGTGCATATTATTTTCCGTGTATGTGAAACACTCATCAAGAATTTATATACTGAATGATAAAACAAATTTTGATATGAGTATGAGAATCAAAATCACTCTAGACATGTTGTATAAGCAAAATTAGCTAGAAAAGCAGAACAAAAAGATATGTGTACATTCTGTAAATTCCATGTCCCAATAACAAGTATGTCAACAGATAGTGTCAAAGAGATATGAGGAGCATTTTTTCTTATGGAATAAACACGAATATACAGATTCTCTATCTCCCTTCTTTGCTCCCTGGACTACTTAGTATATAGCTCTCTGTGTATAGCTTGATATAGATTGGATATCGATTCTGTTGTTGTTGACTTTGGGTTTGATGTTAAAGTCTGATTCTTTTTTATTCCTACTCAATGTTCATACGACTGTTTGGTCCTGATACCATCCCTTGTAATTCACTTTGTTCATAATAAAAATTAAATAAATAAATAAAATAGTCTCAGAAGTAAAAAAAAAAGTCATAGCAATAAAATGCTTGATGCCATTTTCCAATTAAAAATAACATGAATATATAGAATGCTAAAATGTATGAAAAATGTCAAAAGACGGGGCCGGGAAGGTGGCGCTAGAGGTAAGGTGTCTGCCTTGCATGCAGTAGCGTAGGACGGATAGATCCCCCGGTGTCCCATATGGTCCCCCCAAGCCAGGGGCGATTTCTGAGCGCATAGCCAGGAGTAACCCCTGAGCATCAAATGGGTGTGGCCCAAAAACCAAAAAAAAAAAAAAAAAGTCAAAAGAAGTGCTTAAATAAAAATCTAAAGCAGAAAATCTTACAAATAAAAGACCAGAAATGAGTGATCTAAGTTTAAAGAACTAGGGAAAAAGACAAATTAAAACTAATAAAAACTAACATAAAGAATATGTGAAAGACAAGTGCTCAAAATTAATATAATTAGGGAAGTGGAGGAGTAACACAGTGGGAAGGTTTGTCTTGCAAGTGGCCAATAAAGGATCAATCCTCAGAAAACCACGTGGTTCCCTCTAGCACTATCAGGAGTGATTCCTGATGCAGAGCCAGGAGTGACCCTAAGCACTGCTAAGTGAGCCAAAACATAAAAAAAAATTAATGCAATGTAAGATAAACATAATAAAGATTTAATAAAATTGAAAACTCATAAAAGATTAATAAAGAAATAAAAAGTCAAAGCACAAATAGCCACAACAAATTCAAAGATCAAAATAAAAATAACACATTAGATATTATATTTAATAGCAAGGACAAGCTATGACTTTCAATTCAATGACTGATTAGGAATTAGCCATCTTTTTATTTAAAGGTCCATGTAGTAAAGAAACTGCTTCTAAAATACTATTTATTATCAAAATTGAATAATAAGAAAATAAATGGGCAAAATATTTGAATACATTACCAAAATAAATAAAATTCAGGAGGTAAAATCATGCTAAATATGGTGAACATAATTACTAAAATAAACATTTAAATTACAGTGAAAGAAATGAAGAGATAGTACAGTGGGTAGGGCATTTGCCTTGCACACAGCTGACCTGGGACTGACCTGGATTTGATCCCTGGCATCCCATAAGGACACCTGTCTGCCAGGAGCAATTTTTGAGTGCAGAGTTGGGGTAACCACTGAGCACCACAGGGTGTGGCCCCAAAACCAAAATATAAATAAATAAATAAGCAAATAAATCAATAAATTTTATTTTATTTTTCTCACCCTTCTGCCAAATAAATAAATTTTAATGCAATACTACTACATATCTCTAAGAATGACTAGACTTTTTTAATTTGGCAATTAAATTACCATAACAAACATGCTGTTGCTATTATTTTATTGGACTAGTTGCACATGGAAATGTATGGAATAAATATTAAAAGTGAATGTTAAATAAAAATAGATCTAGCCTCCACTGACATTAGCTATCTTCCCTGTAGAAAGATGGCCCATCTTCTCTACCAAGCTCCAAAAGAAAATAATAGCTGCAATAATGGCTTCAGACTCCTACGTAGTCTCATCTGGACTGATACCTCTGTGAAATTCTCAGAATGTCTGAGGGCAGACTCCCTTTCAGCATGAACCATAGCCACCCAATATCACACCCTACACTCTCAGACAGAAATGAATGAGCTCTGTGACTTAAAATGACCAAACTACCACGTCACCAAATTTGTTTCAGATCTGTAAGTCACACAAGTGGTTGTTGGACATCTCAAAATTTTATAATGGTGTCAGCCAATATTAAAGGAAATCTGATAGGAAAATAATCTACCAAGTTTAACGAGCCTAAACATTAGCATAGAAGGATCAATTACCACCAATCATAGTTCTATAAGTACTTAGATACTGGCTTTAGTAACACTATGGAGAGATATAACAGTTATTTCAAATTGATCTCTTTAGAGCAAAGTTTCGGTAAGTCCATCTGCTTTTGATTGTAACAAACAATGTGAAGTAAATGTGTGCTTCATGGAGGTAGTCTATTGTAATGTATGGGAATTGGGAACACTGATGAAGGGAAGGCCACACTGGTGGTCATTGGTGGTGGGATTGGTGTTTAAATATTTAATATTTAATAATAATAATATTTAAATATTTAATATTTAGGCTCTATTTTAAATCATGGTGTTATAATAAATTTTTTCTTGGTTTTTGGGTCACACACTATGACACTCAGGGGTTACTCCTGGCTATGCACTCAGAAATTGCTCCTGGCTTGGGGGACCATATGGGACACTAGGGGATCGACCCTTGGTCAGTACTAAGTCAGTGTGTATATGGCAAAATGCCCCACTGTTTGCACCATACTCCAGCCCCAATAAAAAAATTTTAATCTAAACTTTATTGACTACATTCTGCATGAATCTATTAATATAAAATTAAAAGAATTAAGAAATGTAGGCTTAAAAATAAGTAATTTTACACAGATGCCAGAAAAATCCTGACTAAATTCAAGTCATAGTTAAATGATTATACATGGGAACACTATATTCCATTCACCAATCGGTGAAGTATCAAACTTGGCCTAAAGAAAAGGATAGATTTAATTATATCAATTTATGGGCAGACAATATTTAATGATGGACTAAACAGTACAGTATAAACAAGTTGTGAGCAGTTAGAATACAATGAGGTGCTGGAACTTGCAGTTTAATAAAGATGATGGCCTGCCATGAATAAAATAGTTGGACAGAATCAACTCCATCAAAATGTTGCTTGTGTTGGCCTTTCTGCAAATATTTTATATAATCCTAAAATCGTATGTTGTTGTATTAATACTGTTAATGAAAATAACAATAGCTGGTTTTACTGTGTATCCCCCCTCAATAAAATTTGAACTTATGTTGATGGAACATTTTTCTCTAAGTAAAGACTTTACCAAATTTAAGTAGGAAATCCCTGTGACAAGAGTTCTATTTTATTTTTTTTTCATGTGTGTGTGTGTGTGTGTGTGTGTGTGTGTGTGTGTGTGAGAGAAACATACTACTACTCAGCCTCTACTGTAAGGTTGGTAGCCGTGAGAACTCCTTTTTTACATGTATCATGCTATAGAAGAAGAGTTCTATTTTTATATAAGGTCATGACAAATTTGCAAGAGTTTTAGGATTGAAGTATCATTAAATTCAGTACTTAATGAACAATAGATTCACATTGCTGTAAGAGTTTCTTTCAGGTTTGTGTCATTTATCTTATTAGTTTCAAAAGCATCTACTTCAAATTAGGGAAGCAATGGGTGTATTCCTGTTTACATGTAAAAGCTAAGCCAGGAATAAAGATGGGTTCTAAATTCTCTCAAATCCAGTATCAAATAAACAATAACCTTATTAGAATAACTAAAATAACCTTATTAGAAACAAAGATTTTAGAGGCTTGGATTTTATTGGAAAGCCACTAGTAAGGAAGAATTAGCATCATGAACATGGAATCCAGTCATTTTCTACCCTAATCCATTTGTTTTTTAATAGCCTCATTAACTTTTGTCTCATGAAAAGATCATGACCATAAAATTTATATCAAATAAAGGAGGATGTATTTTGGTATTGAAAGATGTCTGAGTCACTTAGGATGGCTCCCTGCCAACTCTTGGGTTATCTAACATCTGAGCAGCTCAAAGTTCATGTTAGCTGTTTGCATTAATCACCATAATTTGACTAACAAGCCCAAAGTGACAGCTCAGCAGCAGCAGGGCACTAGGGCCACCAACTGAACAGAGACGAGTATAATAAAGGAAAAGTAGACACAGAAAACCCCCTGTTCTCCTTTATGACTGAGAATTTCCAGTGTTGCTAAAAAGGGCATCAATGAATAAATCAAAAACTATCATGAAGGGAAACCCAAGTGGGAAGATAGCAACCACCATTTAATGCTTTTCTAAGCATGTTTTTATTTCTTTTTAACAATTTTCAACAGTTTCTATCTGCTGTTTGGCTTTAACTATATGGTAAAAATCTGCCTGAACTCCATAGTTTTCTTTGTTTGGATGATCAATAATTCAAGACTAATAATTTTGGTTCATATATATTTCTTTCTCCCCCCTTATAAATATATCCAACTTCTATTTCCAAGACTAAGTTAAAAGAATTTTTGAGAGAATTTTAGCAAAATAATAAGGATGACTTTATTTATAAGAAAACTGAAGATGGGCTATACCTCTCATCCATACCATTGCCTACACAACACTCTGCATCTACCTATGCAAAGGCAAAGAGAGATATGACCTTATTTAGTGCAGATCACTTACTTCTGAAGCAACTGATTGGTAGGACTCTTCCCTTATCCTATCATTTAATTAAATCAGGACTCTTTCTTGGACCCAAGTACATGATTTGGTCAAGTACTAGGAATATGCATTTTAAAAAGCATACTTATGTTCTTCCTTTAAGTGGACAGCTCAACATGTTAAATAGCCACTCAGCTCTTCAGTCAAGAGTTTTTCAAAAAAATCCCACTGTTTTGTGTGTGTTTTTTTTTTTTTTGGACTTTTGGGCTACACCCAGTGACACTCAGGGGTTACTCCTGGCCATGCACTCAAAAATTGCTCCTGACCTGGGGGACCATATAGGACACCAGGGGATTGAACCGTGGCCTATCCTGGGTCAGCCGCGTGCAAGGCAAACTCCCCACCGCTGCACCATTGCTCCGGCCCCCCAAAACCCCAATTTTTGACCTGAGTTTCCCAGGATACCAATTTGTGGTACTCTCTTTCCAACAAATGAGAAGCAAAACTTCTTAGAATATAAGATATTGGGCTTTATAATTTCCACCTGAAAACATAGTATGCATGGTTTTTCAAACATGTTTTATAGAGGAGCCTTTTATACCTATAGCACATGTTCTTCCATACAATCTAGTCTGGAAGTTCTTCATACCCACACAAGCCAATTTCCTTTTCTAGTTCTAGTTCTACATTTTGTTAAACAAACAATACATCAAACTTAAAGAGATAGTACAGGGATTAAGACACTTGCCTTACACACAATTTAAGCCACTTTGATCTCCATTAATGTATAGTTTTCTACGAAATCCCAATACTGATCCCTGAGCAGAGAGCCAGGAATAAACCCTGAACACAGTTGAGTGTCCCCCAATCAAAAAAAAGCAACAAAATTCTGTACATTAAAACAATTAAAATAAAATAAATATGATTGTGACCATGCTATCTAACTCTAATAATCCTTTTTTGTTGTTGTTGTTTTTTGAGGGGCCACACCCAGTGGCCTGGCTCTGCACTCAGAAATTGTTCCTTGCTCAGGGATCATATGGGGTGCCCGGAATCCTACCTGCATCTGTTCAGGGTCAAATGCCTTACCACTGTGCCACCACTCTGGCCTCTCATAATCATTTTAAAGGCAAAAAAAAAAAATACTATAGTTTATCATCTTGCTTGGATCTCACCTCTATGTCCTAGTACATTTGCTGAACATGCATAACTGATACATAACTGAAGCCTAATCCTTCTTATCTGATTTTTAACACCAGCTGCATTTCCCTGGGTGCTTAAAAAGATACTTCTTTCTTCAGAAGAGAGGACTTTCATAACTGCTTTTATTATGGTTATGCATTATGATTACTTCACATATCTATCTATAGTACATGTGTCACAGACCCCCAAGTTAATGTGTGCAAAGAAATATTTTATGTTATCTCCATAGCAGGTAGTTTGTTTTTGACTGATCCTTAACAAATATAATTTTTAAGTGTGTATCTTAAAGGGTAATTATAACACATTTCATGATAAGATTCTGGGTATTAATGAAAACATAAAAACAGATATGTCCATATTTTTTCAAGCCATAGTTGTCTTCATGTTCATAATTCTAGTTTAAAAGAAAAAACATGTTAACTCTATAACTAAAGCCTATCTTTTTATTTAATCCAAGTTTTGATTTCTGACACAAGAGCAATACATAGTAACCGAAAGTTCTCAGTTTTTCAAGTAGAAGTGGATCAGATAAAGAGAATCATTTTTATGAAGTCAGACTAGTCTATATGTATTTTTGAAAAAATGTGTTTTTTAAGTGCAGGTTATTGGCATTTGAAAGAAAACAAATCTTGCTGAGCACAGGAAGAGGTGCCTTCTCTTCTCACAGAGATTTCCAGGTTTGAGTCATCCTTGTCATTTCAGATTAACTGCCTAAAGCTGAGTCACAAGGCTGGGGTGAAGTGGAGGTTAAACTGAGTTTTGGAATTAATCTGGCAGTTCTAAAAGGTGGTCATTGCCCTGTGACCTCACCTTGAAGTTGATTTCATTCATTGTTTCCTCCCCAATTCTCTTTGCTGATTCCTTTTTATGGCTTTCCACATAAGATTTTTGGCTTTCTTCACTTTCAGAATTGAAAGTACATATAATGTAATTATATCAAACCAACTCCAAACATTTGGATTATAAAGCTTAAGAGCTACATTGAATTCCTCAATTTAGAGCAGTAGTCTGTTTCTTTTTTAAAGAACAACCGTTCTTCATCTTTATACTTCTTAGAATCATTATAAAGAATGAGTTGGTATGTGTACAATTTAAATTGGACCCAAGATCAAGTAAACTAGAATTTCTTATAAATATAAACAATAAATGTTTGCTACTAATAGCATCACTACCACAACTAATATTATTACTACCACCACCTCCTTTCCTACCACCACTACTACTAAAACTACTACTAGTTTTTCTACCATTACTACAGCTACTACCTCTTAGGATATTCTAGAATAAATGATACACAAGTGGTTTTTACCTGATAATCTTTGAAGTTATTGACACCTACTACACATTATTCATGTGTGTTCCTGAGCCATGCCAGGAAAAATTGCTCTGTACAGAGCTAGAAGTAACTCCTAGGCATCACCAGAGGTGGTCCACAAAGAAACACCAAAAGAAATATATATTCTCAGACATCACCTTAAATCTATAAAATAAGAACCTATATTTTCACAAGATCCCCAGTTAATTTTTATGTGCATTAATGTTTGAGAAACATTAGATGATATCATGTATTACATAATTGGGCATGCTAATTTGTCCCCTATGTAATGTTCTATTTTTGAAGATTTTGGACTGGATTCCAGTGAAAGAAACTTGTTCCCTTCAACTGTTAAGAACAAATATGTGGTGCAGAGGTTTTCTAGTTGTTCTATATTCTCAGAACACAAAATTAAGAGAATTAAACTCAAAAATGCATAATTAGCACCAATGGTTACTAGCAAGGGGGTGTTTTTTTGTTTGTTTGTTTTTTGGTTTTTTGGTTTTTGGGTCACACCCGGTGAGCTATGAGCTCAGAAATCGCTCCTGGCTTGGGGGAACATGTGGGACACTGGGGATTTGAACAGAGGTCAGTCCTAGGCTAGCATGGGCAAGCCTTATCACTTGCACCACCACTCCGGCCCCTGGTGTTTGTTTTCTTATGTTTATTCTACAAGTGTTAAAAGGCACATTAACATAAGGCATCTTATGTTTATTCTATAGGTTATGACATGATCAAAGCCAAATTGTGGACTCTATTTTAAGTTGGATTTCCACTGAAGTTGAGATGAATATTCCTGTGAAAGTGATTCAGAAAGTATTTCCCCCTCACCCCCCAAAAAAAACTGGGAATAAGAAAGAAAAGAGAAAGAAGATAAAGAAGCCAAGCAAGATCGGAATATAATAAAATTCCACATGGAAAACTTTAGTTCAATCTCTAACGAAACTTTAGAAAGTGGCAATTTCTTCCAATGAAAGCGTAGTTTCTGGATATTTAGTAAGGACATGAAAGTGTAGTTTCTGGAGATCTAGTAAGGACAAGTTTGAAGTGAAGAACCTCAGACTCTACACTAGTTATATTGAATAAGTAGCTGCATTTTAATCTAATTTCCTCTGAGCGATTCATAATCATACTCAATTTGAGGAAAACAAAGTTTCCCTAATTAGGAGAAAAATGATGAAATATTTATATTCTACTATTTTTTCAGTTCCTATATATGGGCATTTTCTCCCTGATTCTCTTAATAAAGTATTTATCAGTCTCTACATATGTAGGCAAAGAGTTTCAGTAGCCTGAGATTGACCCTTGACACATGCTGTTTCTCCCAAGTACTGGCTGTGAGTGAAAGTACACCAGGAATAGGTTTGCATAGAAATAGAAGAAAAAGACAAGCAAGGAAGGAGCAAGCAAGCAAGCAAGCAAGGGAGGGTAGGAGGGAGGAAGGGAGGGAAGGGAGGAAGGGATGGAGGAAGGAAGGGAAAGAGGAAGAAAGAGAGGAAGGAAGAAAGAGAGGAAGGAAGGAAGAGAGGAAGAAAGGAAGGAAGAAAGGAAAGAAGGAAGGGAGGGAGAGAAAGAGGAAGGAAGGAAGGAAGGAAGGAAGGAAGGAAGGAAGGAAGGAAGGAAGGAAGGAAGGAAGGAAGGAAGGAGGAAGGGAGGGAGGGAGGGAAGGAAGGGAGGGATGGAGGAAGGAAGGTAGGGAGGGAGGGAAGGGAGGAAGAAAGGAAGGGAGGAAGGAAGGGAGGGAGGGAAGGAAGGAAGAAAGGAAGGGAGGAAGGAAGGGAGGGAGGGAGGGAAGGAAGGGAGGGGAGGGAGGAAGAAAGGAAGGAAGGAAGGGAGGGAAGGAAGGAAGGATGGAAGGAAGGAAGGAAGGAAGGAAGGAAGGAAGGAAGGAAGGAAGGAAGGAAGGAAGGAAGGAAGGAAGGAAGGAGGGAGGGAGGAAGAAAGGAAGGTTAGGAGGTTGGGAGGGAGGGAGGTCTGAAAGGTGAGAGGGAAGGAGAAATGGAGGGAGGGTGGGAAGGAAGGAAGGAGAGAGGGAGGGAGGGAGAGAGGGAGGGAGGGAAAGAGAGGAGAGAGGGAGGGTGGGAGAGAGGAAGGAGGGATGGAACAAGGGAGAGAGAGAAGGAGGGAGGGTGTAGGTATTATGAATTCAGAGTTAACTTTCTATTTTCTCCAATATCTTTTTCCTCATTCTCTTTTCCTCACTAGCACATGTCTTTTCCCATCAAAGGACTCTGAGATCAAGTCAAGATAACAGGTCATCAGTGTACTGAGGTCTAACTACACAAGTTCTCAAATATTTCCTCCATTCTCCATCACCTTAATTTTGCCAAATCTTGAGTTATACTGTTATATTGTTATACTGCATTAAAATCTTTCAACTCAAATCCTGACTGCCATCATCACTTACCTTTCAGGGTGCCATGTGAAAGTTTCCTATTCTTGCTACCTTTCCTAAATCTTCTAGGTGGAAATAATGCTTCTTTTTTCATAGACATCTGTCCCCATAGCAGTGATTTCATATTTTCTACTTGCCTGGTTATGTTAGTGTAGTTATAGGATCAGTCATTTAGATAGACTCTGATTCATTTTATAATAAAAACTGAAATCTTAGCACATAATAGGTGCTCACACTTTTCTTTTTTCAAAATAAAATAAGGGCTCTAAGGTATTTTTCAAGTTACTTAAGATCTGGACAGGTTTTATAAATCTAGACATACACTTAATAAACGCAACAATTAAAACTATACTATAAGGAAGCAGAAGAGTCAGACAAATGCCTGAGCCTTTCATGCTATATATAGATGGAATGTCATTCAGTTAAGTGATAGCTTCCCTCAGCTGTTGTGGAAGCATTTATTTGAAATTAAGCAAACAGCTCCTCAAGAAATTTCATACAGTTCATGACAAAGCCAATTAATTACTGCTTAATATTTTATATAAAACACCAATGTTCATATTTGAAACTGTTTCCCAAATACAAGCCTCGAGAAGAGATGATGTTTGCGTTTACTAGTATCATCCCAGAACAAGTGCAACCTTTGTTAACTAAAATAATTAGCATCGGGTGGTCTGTTCTTTCTAAGCTGCAGGTATCTATCTCCCTCCCTAACACACACTCTTTCCTCTCTCATTTCTCTCTTTCCTTTTCTTCTCTCTCTCTCTCTCTCTCTCTCTCTCTCCTCTCTCTCTCTCTCTCTCTCTCTCTCTCTCTCTCTCTCTCTCTCTCTCTCTCTCTCTCTCTCTCTCTCTGGTTTAATTAATGCTAATGCATACTGTCCTACAAGAATTTGCAAGCTGTACTGAGAAATAATGCAGTGTTAGTTTTATAATTTAGTGCACAGAGCAAAAGCTTTTGTGCAAAAGCTTTGTAAACTGGGCCCATGGTCAAAAGGAGCAATTAGCACTTTGTTAGTATGCAATGATCTACTAATCTGTGCAGTCCCCAAAAGCAATTGTCTGTTCCATTTTACCCTCGTGTGCATTTTTTTTCCCAGTGTATACAGCACTGCTCCAAAAATAACACATTGCAAGCCTGATGCTGTAAATTGGGCTCATGATGATGAAGACATATCAATTAGAAAATATTTGTGGGGTGGGTAGGACCCATAAGGTTGGTCCTACAATTTTTAACGCAGGAAATTGGTCCACAGACTTCATGAGAAGCTGAAGTTCCTTACCTCTTCTTCATATTTCACAATACTTGTCTTTATCTAGAGAAGTATTATGGGAAGAATATTTGGTGGGAAAATAAGATTCCAAACGAGAATCGTTAACCCAAAATCACACTGATCTCGACTTCATTAACACTGCAGACTGATTTGCATTTAAACAGTACCATCCGTTCCTTCATTTAAATAGCACATAGACTCCATATAACAATTTGTGCCTGTTTTGGACTTCTCAGGTTCTAAGTGAAGCACGTGCTCATGCCAGGGTAATAAGACAAATAATAATAATAAAGTTCTACATTTTATAGTGACTCACAGTTCCCCATGAGATATTTCAGTTACACTGGTTCATATGAGTCTCACCATATGTGTGGGTAGGCATTAAAAATAATCTCTGTGCTGATGTGGAAATGTAGACTCAGAGAGGTTGGGTGACTTGTACAAAATCACACAGATGGTGCACATTTGTCCAGACTGAGGTCATGGGCTCTGAAGCCAGGTGAACTGCAGACACAGCTCTGTTCTGCTTCTGCATCACCCCCTGGTGATCCAACGTCTTTTTTAAAATGGAAATGATCGTTGTACTACTTGTATCAGGGAACTATTATCTCCATAGTGTAAATATAAATATAGAAAGTCTGATACAATATGTGCAAAGTCAGCATTAGCTTTTGTTTACATTATCATCACTATGACTAACACACTCTTAAATATGACAATTGTCCAAGATTTAAAGATCTCTAATAAATATAGCTCTTTCCTTAGCAAGGTTCATTTTCTTCAGGCTATACAATGGTCCTCAAACTACGGCCCGCGGGCCACATATTGTATTTATTCCCATTTTGTTTCTTCACTTCTAAATAAGATATATGCAGTGTGCATAGAAATTTGTTCATAATTTTTGTTTTTACTATAATCTGACCCTCCAACAGTCTGAAGGACAGTGAACTGGCCCCCTGTTTAAAAAGTTTGAGGACCTCTGGTTAATCCAACACATTTATGAAAATAAAAGAGAGTTGAAGGGAAAATTAATATTACCTTGGAAAAAATAGGCAGTAGGGTGGATGGTGAATATTGTTTTCCATTGTCATCATAGAAGAATATATATGTAACAAGCTGATAATTAGCTGAAGCACAATTTTTATTTTTACATAAAGAATCATTCTAGTGGAAAAAATGGGTTTTTCAAGAGTGTAGCTGATTACAAAAAGGATCACAACCAACAGCTTTACTTTTTTATCAGTAGTCCTTGTGAGTTGACTTTGCAGCTGAAGACATTTTTTTCAGCTTAGTGATTCTCAGTGACTTGTGGTTTGCTTTGGCAAATAGTGGAAGTAATGACCTGCCAGCTCTGAGTATAGGCCTCAAGATATTTTATAACTTCTGCTCTTGCTCTTGGAAAGCTGCCCAGTTTGCCTAAGCTAGCTTGCTAAAAGATGAGAGAAAGCCTAGTTAGGCCTTGTCCCAGAAGACAACAGTAATTCAGAAGCAGTCAGCAGTCATCCAGCTCATGGACACCTGACTGCATGTACAAAGAGCCCAGCTGAGTCCAAAAGAATGCTCCAGCTGGGTCCAGGTCACAGGGAATGGTGCTGTCTCAAGCTTTCAGGATGGTTTGCTACAAGTAAGAACTAATTGACAGTCGAAGGTGGGATATCTGACTTTTAAAATCCTTGAAGGGTGGGGTTAAATATATAGTACAATGGGTTAGGTGCTTGTCTTGCATATGGCCAATGTAGGTGCAACCCCTGGCATACCAAATGGTCCCACTAGCACAGCCAGGAGTAATTCATGAATGCAGAGCCAGGAGTAACCACTGAGTGATGCAAAGTGTGCCCCAACCCACCACCACCACAAAAATGAAAAAAAAAAATAATTGAAGCAAATATTGGTACCTCCCCAGTTAATAAATATTAAGAAAGTAAGAAAGAAAATTATATAGGACAGATATGAGAGACTTTAAAGTTTTCTTCTAAAATACTTCTTCTGAGTTAGTGAAATGAAGATTTAAACTCCAGCTAAAGGTTTATGTTCTGTTTGTAAAAAAAAAAAAAAAGACCCCACAATCTTTTTTTTTTTAAAGAAAAATATGGAACGCTTCACGAATTTGCGTGTCATCCTTGCACAGGGGCCATGATAATCATCTCTGTATCGTTCCAATTTTAGTATATGTGCTGCCGAAGCGAGCACCCCCACAATCTTTTAAGTATGCATTCAAACAAAATTATTAAGTACATATTGTCTTGAGAGCTAAGAAAATAAATTTATTTGTTAAAGAAAAGAGAATATTTGTACCAAATATAATTGTGCCTACATGGTAGATCCTTGGTAGTCCAGAAGACAAGTGTCAGGACTACTATTAATATATAAACTCAAAAATGCCCTTATAAAAATGTGCTATTATTTTTATGTAACCAGTGAAATTCTTCATAATTCTTTAAAATTTCTACTGATAATGTAAAATACCTAAGACACTATAAATTCCATGCAGGTGATATTTAACATTGTCTCACTTAGTGGACAATGACAAGAAAAACAATGTCTCTACATATTCAGTATAGATGTATCTCAAAAGATACAAAGTCAGACATAACTCAAAGTTGAACCCCATCAAAGACTAATAAAGAGCAGCATATAGAAGACAATCAACAAAACTAAAGACAGTCAATCAAATGAAGTTAGGTTGGACTATGGAAGACCAATGTTTTGTTATCTCCCTTGTCCTTTCTTCTCTGTCAATCCTTCCCATCCTTTCACCACACTAAAATACTCCAAACAGTTTTTAAACATGAAGATTTCAGGACCCCATCATATACTACCTGGGTGAGACTCTCTGGGAGCATAGGCCTTGGGCATCTCTCTGGGTTCTGCACATCCATGAAAAAAATAAAACTATATTGTCTGAGGCAGACAGACAAGTTGGAAAACGATAAGAGCTGAACTATTCAAAATCCATCTACTTTTTAGAATGAAATTTGAGAATAGAAAAGAAAAAAAAAACAAACATTAAATCTGTACTATGTGTTGGGAAGTAGTGTCATTTTAATAATGTTAATCACCCAATTCATGAGCAGAGGGTGTGTTTCCATTTCCTTGTGTCTTATTTATTTATTTATTGGAGCAGTTTTTTATAGTGAATTTCTTTCACTTCTTTAGTTAAGTTGATTCCAAGATACTTGATTTTCTAAGGCATAATTGTGAATAAGCTTGGTTTTCTAAATATCATTCTTCTCTTTTATTACTTATATATAAAAATAAATACATTTTTGCATATTTTTAATTAATTTTTTATTTTAACTTGTGAGAATAAAGATGCAAAGAAAGAGGACAAGGTAAAGTTTCAGTGGAAGGACAATCACCCATAAACAGAATTCTCAGTAGTCCCATTGCTGATATCTTAACTTTGAACTTTCAGCCAAAGAACATTAAGAAAAATAAAACAGAACCCATGACAATTACTTTGTCCCACAAGCCCCCAGATTGTAGTACATAATATTTCTTAGCAGCACACAAAGCAATCTAAAGACATAAAACTTATGTAACTCCTTAAACATTGAAGGCAAAGTACTTTTTTACATTTCCATGCACATGCATATTAGTTTAAGTTAACCTCAAAAGTTTAAGTGGGTTGTTTTTCTTAAGGATTAGAGTCCAAGGAGCACAGTAAAAATGGTGTTAGAGTGGCAATTATTGTTTGCACAGGCCCACCAAAATATGAGGGACATGGAAAGGAAAGGCCTTGGCCTAAATACAAGGAGACTCTACCCCTAAAGTTTCCTGGCATTAGACCAACTCTAGGCTCCAGGCAAACTAGTTTGTCCAATCCAGGTCATTGTCTTTAGTGCCAATACACTTGTATTTTTTCACACAGTTTCTGTTGTTGGTGTCATGTTTTTGTATTAAAGATCCTGGAATCTGCATATCCTATATTTCAGTCAGGATGGTGCAGAGCATTCTCTCGTTTCACCTCACAATTAAAGGGCAATGCAGAGAACCCTCTCCTGTAAGCAGGTAGTTGTTGTTGTCAAGTCTTTTTAGTGCTAAGGGAAGTCTCTTTTGAGCAGGTCGATGTCAGAGCCATGGTAAGGTCTTCCCTGGTAGAGGATTGCTTCCAGGTGTTGTTACCTACCTTGGATGTTTTGTAGATAGCTTCCCTGGTTCAGGGGTGAATGGAGGATGCCCATTCTTCTGAGGCCTGTGCCAGGTCATTATATCAGTGTTCAGGGTGTAAGGTCCAATTGCACTATGAGATTTGTGTGTTCCAATCTCTATTAGATAAGAACTTATTTGTATGTATAGTATTTTCCCATTTTAATGTGCCTATGCAAACAAGGAACAATGCCACGTGGCGTTATAGGCACATATGGAGGCCATAAGAATAAATCCAACAATCCCCATGACATGGTTCAATCATAAGCATTAAACTGAGGGACTCTTCCACCAAAATTCCTTATTGAACAGCTCAGAAAGAGAAGCCAAGATAAAAAGTGGGTAGAATCGTAACAGTAAAAGAATATTTAGAAAGAGTTATAGCTGTTAAAGAAAATACACATAAAGTATTCACAAGACATATGTGTCCATTTTATGTCTTTTGAAACAGTTGGGGGTTGTTAAATCCAATGCACGACTTTGGTCAGTGATTAGAACTGTGTAGAAAAAAGGGTAGTTGCACTGGTGATGGGTGGTGTTCTTTACATGACTGAAACCCAAACACAATCATGTATGTAATTAAGGTGTTTAAATAAATTAAAAAGAAAATTAAAAAAAAGAAAAGAAAAAAGGGTAAATGTGGGGTACTGATGGTTGGGGTTGAGAGAGTTAAGGAGTAATAATGAGCTTTGTAGGGGTGTGCGAAAGGGCAGAATCTGTTGGGGCAAGAGGTCGGTCTTGGTGCCTAACAAATTAAAGAACTGAGGGTAAAGAGGGTTAATTAATGGGAAGATAACAAATCCGGATTGGGAGATGAGGGAGTAGAAGGGGCTCTGGTGTGGAGGAAGAGAAATATATCAGAGGGGCTATATACATTGTATAGATGAATTGTTTATGGATTAGGCTTGGCAGTCAGAGAGGACCACTGTACAGGAAGTCAAGTCTACATATACTCTGATTTTAGCATATTAATTTTGGATCCTACCACTTTTCTATTCAAATCTATTGTTTCTTTTTTGGTAGCTTTTTGTATAGTCTTTAGGATTTTCAAAGTATCTGCAAACAGTGATAGCTTGACTATTTTGTTTCCTATCTGGATGCCCTTGATATCTTTTTCTTGCCTAATTGTTATGGCAAATACTTCCAGAACTATATTTAATAGAAGTGTCAAGAGTCACAAACTTTGTTTTGTGCCAGATCTTAGAGTTTTAGTGTTTTAGTCTTAGCCTTTTAATGTTTGTTGTGACTGGTGGTAAATAGCTTTGACTATATTAAGGGAAGTTCCTACAATTCCAATCTTCTTGAGAATTTTAATCATAAATAGGTACTGGATTTTATCAAATGTTTTCTTGCATCTATTGCTAGGATCATATAATTTTTTTCTGGTGTGGATATAAGGAGAAAGGGATTTTCATTCAGTGCTGGTGAGAATATAGACTGTTTCAGCCTTTTGGAAATAATATGGATTTTTGTCAAAAAATAGAAATTTGGGCCAGAGCAATAGCACAATGGTTAGTGTGTTTGCCTTCCATGTGGCCAACCAGGGTTTGAGCCACAGCATCCCATATGGCCCCAGGCCTGCCAAGAGTAATTTCTGAGCACAGAGTCAGGAGTAGCCCAAAAACCAAACAACAACTAAAAATTGAGTTTCTATGAGACCCAGACATCCTATTCCTAGAAATATACTCTAGGAGCCCAAATGCAATGTAGAAAAGATATCAACAAGAATTTGGAAACAACAAAAGTGCCTGAGAACAGATGAATGAATAAAAAAAAATTTCCATCTTTACCCATTTTTACAATGGTACATCTATACAATGGAATACTACACATTGTTAAGAAGTCAACAATAGGCCTGTCCAGTGGTTCCCAACTGTGAGAAACTGTGAGTGTTGCCTGTACGTGTTTTTCCACTGTCCTGTCTCCTGAAGCTCTTGGGAGTGGGCTGAAAAGGACCCAGAAAAAACAGTTCTCACAGAGGCTCATCCAAGGGCCGGAACACCAAGGAACTGTGTCCTACCATGAAAACCGGCTATCTGCAGTATTCTGCAGAAAGGCATGTCTCCTGTTTGTGATGTCAGGCTGGGAAAATCTACACCTGCCCAGTGGTTCCCGACTGTGAGAAACTGAGTGTTGCCTGTACGTGTTTTTCCACTGTCCTGTCTCCTAAACCTCTTGGGAATGGGCCGAAAAAGCCCAGAAAATTCTCTCTCCCAGAGGCTCCAGAAGAACACAGCTGCTCTGCTTTGTGTTCTTTCTAATGAAAGAATGTCACTGCAACAAAAAGAAAAAAAATCACACTAGGAACTGTGCTGGATCTCTGAACCCCAGCATCTCTCTCCAGACGGTCTTTTCTGCTGCATGCTCGGGCCTAAGATTTGGTTCTGCATGAGGCTTCATTCAAGGAGGGCTCCCCTTCCTTGGAGGCAAGTCAACCCGCTCAGAAAGGGTGGAACCAGAGGAGTGTGGTCGCGCACATCATTTAACCAATGAATACCACAACATGTAGAAAACCCCACAATACAAATGTGACAATGGGTAAACAACGCAGGCCAGCATCAGACATAGAGAATGAAGAGGGCAACTCTGATGACCGGAAAACGGCCAACCAACTAGTCAATCTCTCAGATAAGGAGTTCAGAGAAGAAATATAGAAGATGCTCAAAGAACTCAAAGAAACCATGGATCGAGTTAAAAAGAACACTAATAAGAACCAAGAAAATATGAAGACAGAAATCACAAAAATCCAAACTGAAATAACAGGTCAAATAACAGGTTTGAAAAACTCAGTAAACAAATTGAATGACAAAATGGATGAGCTCTCCAGCAGGGTAACAGAAGCTGAGGCTAGAATTAGTGCTGTGGAAGATGAGATAAATAACAACACCATATAGCAGGAGAGATTGGGGGAAAAAAACTTAAAGCAAACAAACAATGGAAAAATTAGTCAAAGAATGTGAACAGATGAAAATAGAAGTCTATGATAAGTTCAACAGAAACAATTTAAGAATCTTTGGAGTCCCAGAGATCCAGGAAGAAAATTACCAGGATGAATCAATGGTCAAGAATATCATTAAAGAGAAACTTCCAGAGCTGAAGAATATATGTAATCAAATCCTGCATGCCCGAAGAGTACCAACTAAAAGAGACCCCAGAAAAAATACCCCAAGGCACATCCTAGTCACAATGACGAATACCACAGATAGAGACAAAATTATGAAAGCAGCAAGATAAAAAAGGGAAATTACATTCAAGGGAACATTCTTGAGATTTACAGCAGACCTGTCATCAGAAACACTCAAGGCCAGAAAACAGTGGTGGGACATAGTGACAAAACTCAATGAAATAAATGCTTCACCTAGAATATTGCACCCAGCAAAACTCACTTTCAGGTTTGAAGGAAGAATACATGGTTTCACAGACAAACAACAGCTCAGAAACTTTACAGTCTCAAAAAAAGTCTTAAGAGAAAAACTAAAAGACCTACTTTAAGAGAAGACTGACCAAAAGACACACCAAACTTCAATATAAAGATGGCACTAAATCCCAGGACAATTTTTTCTCTCAATGTCAATGGACTAAATGCACCAGTTAAGAGACACAGAGTGGCTAAATGGATCAAAAAACTCAATCCAACCTTCTGCTGCCTACAAGAAATGCACCTGAATAGTCAGAACAAACATAGACTCAAAATAAAAGGCTGGAGGAAAATCATCCAAGCAAACAACACCCATAAAAAAGCTGGAGTGGCCATACTAATATCAAATGATGCAAACTTTATACTCAGGAAAGTTGTAAGGGACAAAGGTGGACATTTTGTATTAATCAAGGGATATGTAGAGCAGGAAGAAATAACTCTCCTAAACATATATGCACCGAATGAGGGGCCTGCAAAATTTTTAATACAACTTTTGACAAATTTGAAAAATAATATCAATAACAATACAATAATTGTGGGAGACCTCAACACGGCTTTGTCAACACTGGATAGGTCAACCAGACTGAAACCCAACAAGAATATACTAGACCTGAGAAGAGAAATGGAAGAAAGAGGTCTAGTAGATATATATAGGACACTCCACCCCAGAAACCGGGATACACATTTTTCTCCAATGTACATGGAAAATCCTCCAGGATAGACTACATGCTAGCACATAAAACATACCTCCATAATATCAAGAGGATAGAAATTTTGCTGGCTACCTTCGCTGACCACAAGGCTCTGAAATTATTTGTGAATTCCAAAGGGACACAGAAGAAAAAGGTTAACACCTGGAAGTTAAACATACTGAATAACCAGTATATCCGAGATGAAATTAAAGAGAAAATCAAAACTTTCTTGGAAACAAATGATAATAAAGACACAAACTATCAGAACTCATGGGACACAGCAAAAGCAGCACTGAGAGAAAAATTTATAGCTTTGCAAGCACACATCAGGAAGGAAGAAGGGGCCTATCTATGAATAGCTTAATGACGCAGCTCATAGAATTAGGAAGTGCTCAACTAAAGGACCCATAAATAGGGAGACAGAAGGAAATGACAAAGCTGAGAGCAGAAATCAATGAAGTGGAAACCCCCCAAAAATCCAAAAGATCAACGAAAGCAGAAGTTGATTCTTTGAAAAAATAAACAAGATTGATAGACCATTAACAAAACTAACAAAGAAAGAGAGAAACTTGATAACTTGTATTAGAAATGAAAAAGGGGAGATCACTATTGATATTGCAGAGATTCAAAGGGTAATCAAAAACTACTTTGAGAAACTCTATGCCACTAAAAATGAGAACCTGGAAGAAATGTATAAATTCTTGGACTCTATAACCTCCCAAGGTTAAATAAAGAGGATGTAGCATTTCTAAACAACCCCATCACTATTGATGAAATTAAAATGGTAATCAAATGTCTGCCCAAAAACAAAGGCCCATCCCCAGATGGATTCACTAATGAATTCTTTCAAACCTTCCAAGAGGAACTACTACCAATCCTGGCAAGACTCTTTCATGAAATCGAAAGAAGTCAACAATATAGTCAATACTGAAGTTATGAAATTTGCTTATAGATGAATATGCAGAGTATTGTGCTGAGTGAAATGAATCAGAGGGATAGATAAATGTTTCACTAATTTGTGGGATATAAAAATATGATAATATGGTAGTAATTCCCAAATACAATAGAGATGAGGGCCAGGAGGACTGGTCCATGGTAGGAAGATTGCCAAAAAGAGCAGGGGAGTGCAGTTAGGGCAGAGAAAAACCACCATGACAATGATAGTTGAAAATGCCCACTATAGACAAGAACTGGGTGCAAAATGATGATAAAGTGATATTACTAATAATATTGCAAACTACAGTCTAAAAGGGAAAGGAAAAGGAAGAGAGAGCCAGGGAGAGAGAAAAGGAAAATATCTGTCATAGATACAGGGGGAGGTCAAGGAAAAGGGCAAGCGAAAAACTTGGGGACATTGGTGGAAGGAAATGTGCACTTGGTGAATGGATGGGTGATGGACATTGTATGACTGTAACTCAATCATGAACAGTGTTGTAACTGTGTATCTCATGGTTATTCAATTAAAAATGTATTTAAAAATAAAATAAAGGGAAACTAAATTAAAAAAGAAACATACAGTAAAAAAAAATTCAGTTGCCTTCTCTTGACCCTCTGCATTTTTTTTCTTAACATGGCCTCTCTGCTTTTTCCCTGAGCACAGCCCATTTCCAACTGTCTTCTGCCAATATAATTTAAATTCTAAACTAAGAATCTATGTTTGTTCCTATTATTTTTCATACCATATTATTAAACGTTTACCTTCCTATCATTCGGCGACCTAATTGAGATATTCAATGATCAAATGAGAGACCAGCAAAGTGTAATCCATGTGCACAACCCAGCTGTCCCCTGATATTTTAGGTATAAAATAATCAGTAAAAAATTATTCTGTGGGGCTGGAGAGATAGCATGGAGGTAAGATGTTTGCCTTGCATGCAGAAGGACGGTGGTTTGAATTCTGGCATCCCATATAGTCCTGCAAGCCTGCCAGGAGTGATTTCTGAGTGTAGAGCCAGGAGTAATCCCTGAGAGCAATCGGCTGTGACCCAAAAACCAAAAAAAAAAAAAATTATTTTGTGACTTAATAAAACGATGCAAAATTCAAACTCAGTGTCCACAAACAAATATATGTTAGCACATATACATGATGCTTTGATTATCATCAGTATTATTATTATTAGTTTTTTGTGGCTGATTTTGAACCAAACACATTTGGTGGTCAGGTATTACTCCTGGCACCTCACTCAAAACTAGCTCCTGGCAGGCACGGGGGGACCATATGGGATGCCAGGATTTGAACCACCGTCTCTCTTGGGTTTGCTGCATGCAAGGCAAATGCCCTATTCCTGTGCTATCGCTCCGGCCCTTAGACCAAACACATTCTTAAAACAAAGCAGATGTAAGTAGATGTGCCAGATGCCTTTTATGTAGAATATCAAAATATTTGTTTGTTTGTTTGTTTGTTTTTTACTTTAAAAGTGTCTGATTCATGTAGCCAGAGTGATAGTGCAGCAGTAGGGTGTTTGCCTTGCACACAGCTGACCCAAGATGGACCTAGGTTCAATTCCCAACATCCCATATGGTCCCCCAAGCCAGGAGCGATTTCTGAGCACATTGCCAAGTGTAACCCATGAGTTGTCACAGGGTGTGGCCCAAAAACCAAAAGAAAAGGTGTCTGATTTATGCTTTTAAGTTTTTTAGTTTTATATGTCAAATTACTAATATCTGGGGCCAGAGATACAGATCAATGTGTGGAAATATATGTATGTATCTAGGATGCCAGTGCCAGAAAAACTCTAAAGTACCAGGAGCAATACCTGAACATAGGCTAAGAGTAACTCTTGAGCACTGCCAAGATTTAATCCAATTAATAACAACAACAACAACAAATAAAACGACACCTCAAGTTGCTAGTATATACCAAGCTGCCATGAAAGAAATTATTCATTGTATAAATGAAGCAAATAACTCATTGTATAAATAATTTGCCCTGTAATTTAAATGTTTTATAGTTTGATTTTATTAAAACTAGAGTGCCTTTATCTATTTACCTAGGAATAACTTTCTGTTATTCAGGTTAATCCCAAAAAAAGTCTGATTTATATAGCAATATCTAATATCATAATTAGTCAAGTGTATAATAAAAGTAATAAGACAAAGTCAGTATTTAGCCTCTACTCAAATTCTAATAGATTTATCTGGAACATAATTAATTCCTTTTGGCTTGAAACCCACTCTGAGTAACTACTGTATATTTGAATGGTTTACATTTTATGAATATGCAAAATGCTTTTGGAAACAGTAAAAATCAGATAGTTCACACCAATGACAAGGAGGCCCAGTACAGATTAGCACATTTCTTGGGAGGAAGGATTAATTGAAAAAAAAATGGTGTAAGTTGACTAAATCACCCTGTAAACTGTGCCCAGAGAGACACACATTGTTGATGGCAATTTTTCTATAAAGATACCATAACATATTTGGTAAACATTATGGGAGTTGCACTTGCAAGGGACCTCATTACAGCTTTTGGCTATGAAATCTTGGTGGAGAAGCTGGGTGAGACTGCTGGGTTTTCTGTGAGAACTGTTGAGTCTGTGGATTATTAAGGAGGTGAGAAACAGTAAATACATGGGGTTACACTGTACAGCACTTTCCTAATTCCATTCTGCTTTTGATGTTTGGACTGCTATAGACAGTAATTCTGAGCCTCAATCAGAACCTAGTGTATATATTTTGAAATATAATTTTTTTAATGTTTTGTATCAGGTTGTATGGAGGTAAAATATTTTAAAGGCATAGAAATGGAATTGGGAAAAGAAATAATAGATTGATAAATAACCTTTCAGTGTCACTTTCTCTAGCTTCCCCAACTGATGGTTCCACGAGAAAACAGAAAATTATTAAAAACCTAGTGGGAAAGGAAATCAAAAGTACTTTCTCTGCCATGGGGTTAGTATAAATATTCTTTAAATTTTTGTTTTGTTTTGTTTTTGGGTCACACCTGGCAGTGCTCAGGGGCTACTTCTGGCTCTGCACTCAGAAATCACTCCTAGCAAGCTCAGAGGATCATATGGGTTGCCGGGAATCAAACCCAGGTCTGTCCTGGGTCATCTGTATACAAGGAAAATGCCCTACCTCTGGGCTATAGCTTCAGCCCTAGTATGAATATTCTTATAAAGAAAACAATTGGTTTCATATCCCCACGCAATTTGGGGGGTGCGGTTTGGGCCACACTTGGCCGCACTCAGGGTTCACTCCTGGCTAGAACACTAACGAGTACCATGACAATGTTAATGAGTGAAAGAAGTAGAATGCCTGTCTCAAATACAGGGGTGTGAGTGGAGGGATATGAGATGCGTTGGTGGTGGGAATGTTGCACTGGTGCAGGAGGGTGTTCTTTTTTGTGACTAAAACCCAAATACAGTCATGTTTGTAATCACGGTGTTTAAAGATAGAAAAAAAAAAAAAACAAGAATGGTGAATGGAAAGATTTAAGATAGTCTTCTCTAGAATATTATAACTGCCTGGGAGTGCTTTAGAAATGCAGTATCTTTATGACTGAAACCCAACTACAGTCATTCTTGTAATCATGGTGCTTAAAGATTTTTATATATTAAAAAAAATTACCTGGGGCTGGAGAGATAGCACAGTGGTAGGGCGTTTGCCTTGCAAGCGGCTGACTCAGGACTAATGGTGGTTCAAACCCTGGCATCCCATATGGTCTCCTGTGCCTGCCAGGAGCGATTTCTGAACAGAGAGCCAGGAATAACCCCTAAGCACCGCCCGCTGTGGCCCAAAAACAAAAACAAAAACAAAAATTCTTTCCTTTATCTTCACTCTTTAACCCATACTTTCCTTTTTCTTTCCTGTTTGGTGTTTGGAACACACCTAGTGGTGCTCAGAGATTACTCCTGGTTCTGTATTCAGGAATAACTCCTAATAGAGCTCAGGGGATCATCTTCTGTTCAGGGATCAATTCAAGGTTGTGTGTGCAGAGCAAGCACCTTACTTGCTGATTCTCTATATTGTAACTTTTTGGGGGTGACCACATCCAACGACGCTCAGGGGTTACTCCTGGCTATGAGCTCAGAAATCGGTCCTGATTTGGGGTACCATATGGGACGCCAGGGGATTGAACAGTGGTCTGTCCTGGGTCAGCCGCGTGAAAAGGAAACGCCCTACGGCTGCGCCATCACTCTGGCCCCTTTTGTAACTTTTTTCTAATTAATTTTTGTTTATCCCTGATCAGCAATTCTTGAAATACCTGCTCAACTGTACCCAAGAGATGCTAGTTGTAATCTTTAGCAGTTCTACAAGACAGGAAGAAGCAATACATGCTTATAATAGTCTGCTAGAGAAAAAGAGAGAGGGGTGAGAGAGAGACAGAGAGAGAGAGAGAGAGAGAGAGAGAGAGAGACAGAGAGAGAGAGAGAGAGAGAGATGCTGTAACAATTCTAATAGCTCACCAAATTAACACATAAAATACATAACTCTCGCCTGTAAGTTTTCAGTCAGAAAATTGGGTTCTAGGCTCCTTTCATGTAGTAGCTCTGTGGTGTTCTAGAGCTTTGGGAGTTTCTTCCACATTGTATTCATCTGACAAGATTGGGTCCTAGAGTCAAGGATTATGTGTGAAGCTTTCCTGTACCATATGGAAATAGCATATATCACTTGGGCTTTCATTTCATGGGAAGCCAGTCATCTGACCACAAATAAATGTACTGACAAATGTAACTCACTCTCTCAGGGAATATTAGAAAATGAAATATGGGCAAAAATAGGTTTGTATCAGTGTCTTGGCCATATCTGGCATTATAAAACTGTCAGAAAATAATAAAAAAAAAAGAAAGAAAACTAACATTGCTCAGCCCTAAAGGATTAGTGCCAACATTCTTGCATGAATTAATGTTCAAGTCACACTTTGTATCATCCAAGAGACTGATACTATTCAATATATTTCTCAGAATCACCAGAGGCAGATTAATCATTTTAAATAGTTTATTGGAATAGAAGATACATTGATAACATCATAATTGGTAAACTCTTACATTGCATGGGTCACCAGACTGTATATGATTCCTGAAGCCCAATCAGGATTGGCCACTGAGCACATAGCCACAATAATTCATGAGAATAGCCAGGTATAGCTCAAAAAACAAAATTTAAATTTAAATCATATAATCAGAATTTTAATTATTCATTGACATTAATAATTAACCCATTAATTTTTCCTTTATTTAAACATCTTGATTACAGATATGATTGTGATTAGGTTTCAGTCATGTAAAGAACACCCCCTTTCACACGTGCAACATTCCCACCACCAATGTCCCAAACCTCCCTCCACCCCACCTGTACTCTAGACAGGCTTTCCAGTTCCCTCATTCATTCACATGATAATGGTAGTTCTCTGTGTAGTTATTTCTATAACTGCACTCACCACTCTTTGTGGTGAGCTTCATGAAGTGAACTGGAAGTTCCAGCCCTCCTCTCGTTGTCTCAGGATTGTTGCAAAAATGACTTTTATTTTTCTTAAAACCCAAATGAGTGAGACTATTCTGCGTCTCTCTCTCTCTCCCTTTGACTTATTTCACTCAGCATGATAGATTACATGTACATCTATGTATAGGAAAATTTCATGACTTCATCTCTCCTGATGGCTGCATAATATTCCATTGTGTACATGTACCACAGTTTCTTTAGCCATTCGTCTGTTGAAGGGCATCTTGGTTGTTTCCAGAGTCTTGCTATTGTCAATAGTGCTGCAATAAATATAGGTGTGAGGAAGGGGTTTTTGTGTTGTAGTCTTGTGTTTTTAGGGTATATCCCTAGGAGTGGAATAGGTGAGTCAAATAGAAGCTCAATTTCCAGATTTTGGAGGAATCTCCATATCACTTTCCATAGAAGTTGGACTAGACGGCATTTCCACCAGCGGTAGATAAAAGTTCTTTTCTCTCCACATCCCTGCCAGCACTGACTGTTCTTATTCTTTGTGATGTATGCCAATCTCTGTGGTGTAAGATGGTATCTCATCATTGTTTTGATTTGCATCTCCCTGATAGTTAGTGACAAGGAGCATTTTTTCATGTGCCTTTTGGCCATTTGTATTTCTTTTTTATAAAAGTACCTGTTCATTTCTTCTCCCCATTTTTGATGGGATTAGATGTTTTTTTCTTGTAAAGTTCTGTCAGTGCCTTGTATATTTTGGATATTAGCCCCTTATCTGATGGTTTTTGGGTGAATAGTTTCTCCCACTCAGTTGGTGGCTCTTGTATCCTGGCACTATTACTTTTGAGGTGCAGAAGCTTCTCAGCTTAATGTATTCCCATCTGTTGATCTCTGCTTCCACTTGTTTGGAAAGTGCAGTTTCCTCCTTGAAGATGCCTTTAGTCTCAATGTGATGGAGTGTTTTTACCAACATGTTGTTCTAGATACCTTAATCCCATTAATTTTTTAATTATTTATTTAAGCACCATGGTTTACAAGTTTGTTCATAATACAGTTTTTTTCAGACACAAAGTTTTTCATGATTGATTTTCAGTATGTAGTGTACAACACCCTTGACTATGAACATTTCTCACTACCAATCCCTTCTATCATACTCCCCATTCTTTATCCTGCATCTGTGGCAGATATTGTTTTAAAATCAACTTATATAATTACTTTATTTAAGCACCATAGTTAAACACTTGTTCATAGTTGAGTTTGTGTCATAGAATGTACATCATCCTTCACAAGTGCACTTTTCCCACGACCAGTGCCCCAATTTCCATTCCACTAATCCCACCCCCATCTGCTTCTGAGGCAGGCATTTTACCTCTCCCTCTCTCTCTGTTGATACTGTGGTTGAAATATTGTTACTGAAGAGGTAAATACCATACATAATTCTCTGTCCCCTTTCAGCCCCCAGTTCTTGTCCAGAGTGATCAGTTCCAACTACCATTGTCATAATGGACTTTCTCTACCCTAACTGCATTCATCATTCTTTGTGGCAAGTTTCCTGTCATGGACTGGTCCTCATCACTATCGTCTCTGGATATTATTACCATGCTGTCTTTTTATTTTTATTTTTTTATATCCAACAAATGAGTGAGATTATTCTATATCTATCCCTTTCCCCTGGCTCATTTTGCTCAGCATAATAATCCCCATATCCATCCATGTATAAGAAAATTTCATGACTTCATTTTTCTAACAGCTGCATGTCCATCACTCTGTAGATGGACCACAATTTCTTTATTCATTCATCTTTTCTTGAGCATTTGGGTTGTTTCCTTTCATGACTATTATAAATAGTTTTACAATGAATATAAGAATGAAGAGGACTTTTCTGCATGGAGTTTTTGGGTTCCTAGGGCGTAATTCATCCTTAGGAGTGAAATGAATGTAATTAACTCATTGTTAACCTAAAACATGTTTTATGAAAAATAATTTTATTTTCCAAAATTACAAAATAAAAATTACAAAATAGTGTGACATGACATTGGCTTTTTCAGGCCTCTTTAATGCCTATTTTTATGCTAGAGTCATATTGCTTCTATCTTTAGTATTATTGTGATATATAACAATAACTTCTGAAAAACTGTACTTTTTAAAGAACAAAAATATGAATAATTTCCATTGAATATTAACAAAGACACACAGTCCAGAAAAATCTTTGAATAGGTCTCAAAAACTCTAGGTTTTCTTGTACCACACTTTGAAAATCACGACTGTAGAAAACTTTCTACAAGTTTAAGTCTATTTAAAATATACAGGAATGGGGCCGGGTAGATGGCGCTGGAGGTAAGGTGTCTGCCTTGCAAGCGCTAGCCAAGGAAGGACCGCGGTTCGATCCCCCGGCGTCCCATATGGTCCCCCCAAGCCAGGGGCGATTTCTGAGCACATAGCCAGGAGTAACCCCTGAGCGTCAAACGGGTGTGGCCCAAAAACCAAAAAAAAAAAAAAAAAAAAAAAAAAAAAAAATAAAATATACAGGAATAGGGGCCAAGCCATAGCACACCTCAAGGCATTTGCCTTGCACACAGCAGACAGGGTATAGACCTGGGTTCAATCCTTGGAATCCTATATGGTCCCCTAGCCAAGCAGGAGTGCAGAGACAGTAGTAACCCCTGAGCACCACCGGTGGGGCCCTAAAACACAAATCAATAAATAAAATAAAAGCTCTACCCTTCTTAAGACCTCATTTAAAAATACATTTACTGTATTATTGTGTGTAATAAAATGAGAAACAATAGAAAGTTACATGTAGTCAAAAAATAGTCTTGTAAATAATAGCTCAAATAGATAACATATGTCAAATAGATAAATTAAAGAAACATGAGTTTTTTAAAAGCCAGGGAGAAGAACATGAAGAAATGTTTTAACAGTTATCTGCTATATGACTCAAGAGGCAAGCACATATAGATAGCTGCATAAGTATTATAAATTCAGAGATAATTGTCTCTGAATGAAAGAAAGTAGGAAAGAAGGGAATAATGTTGAAAAGGCCAACAAGTGATTTAACTTTAAAAGTCTAATGAAAATCTGGGAAATTTTTGTATTGTTTTTGAACCACACAGGTTGTGCTCAGTTTACTTCTGACTTTGGTGCTAGCTCCTGGCTGAAGTCCTTAGACCATATTGGGTGTCAGGGGTAGACCCTAAGTCAACCACATGCAAGGCACATGCCCTATCTCAGTATTAATATTACTAATAATATTAATATACAGCCCCTTTTATGGTAATATTTTTAAAAGCAGAATTAAAAAATGCTCTGCATCTGAATTTTTAAAAGGATTTCACAAAAGGACCTAGGGGAGAGTAAAAGAGCATGTACAGAGCCTGTAGTTATACTCATGACAGTATAGTTCAAAGGTGCAGAAACCCTGTATCTGTTAGGCCAAGGGAATTCCCTTTCTAATCTCCCAATATTTAATGTGCCTATGCTTAAAAAAAGTAGCAAAAATTAATTTTTGTTCTTATTGTTGCTTGCTTTGTTTTGTGTTTTTTTGTGTTTTGTTTTGTTTTTATTTAGGGACTGTGGCTATTGTTTGGTTGTTGTCTTTATTGCTGTGATAATATTTTTTGATATTTTTTGTATTGTTATCTTTTTTTTCCTTTTCCCTTTCTTTTCTTAAATTGACATTTATAACCTCTAGAAGGACTCCTCCCATTTTTTGCTTATTTGATTTTCGCCCTTTTTTTAATTTTCTTTAAACAGAACCACATAACTTGAACCTTCTTCCTCACAAATTGAGGGGGAAATAATGCTTGCAAGGCAAACACCCTATAGCTATGCTATCTCTCCAGTCCACTCAACATTACTTTTTGAGAAAAACAATCTTGTATTCTCATTTCTGTTGTTATTATGAATGAAGTGTTTCAGTCCCAATTCATGTATTCAAATCTTGCAACGATGAGAGATATTTTACTTCAAATATATATCATATAGAGACACACAAAATTTTCTTATTGACATTATTAATATTTTCAGTAAGGGGTTTTTAATAAGTTACTTCATATTTTAGCATACTTGACGTATGTAACTTTCCACCAGAAGGAAACGAAGCCTTATACCTCTTGGAATCTGCTGAGGAAACTGACAGTAGGAACATACTGTTCCCCATTTCCTTCTTCTATTTAGTTATTAGTTTTCTTGTTCTTGTTTTTACCTTCTCAAACACTAGAGATATACAGAAGTCTAATTTAAAAATAAGGATAACCTGGTCTCTTCAGTTTTGGAAAAACCCATGTTCTCTCTTGAACACATATTTCGCTTTCTTTCCTCTTACACTTCTAAGTAAATTCCTACTTCATAAAACAAACAAATAAATTTAATGGAAAGATATTTACTTAGAATTTACCAATTTCACAAGGTAAATTCCTGTATGGGTTCTACAGAACTACATAATGAGAAAATAAGAAAGCAAGCTCTACATCAGTTTCACCAATGGGTCTCTTGAGTTGCCAGCTACCTAAATCAAGTAGGACCTATGAAGCTAAAGGGTTTTACTTGATCATTTGTTCCAGATTAACTCAGTGTCATTTTTTTTAAAGAAGCAACTAAATATATTTCTGTGACTTCATTTTGACTCTAGAATTTGTTAACATGAGTTTCACATTGTCCCAATTTTATTTTCTGCCCTAATGTAGTCTTAAGTAAATGAAGTTTAAATTATTAAAAATAAATTTTATGGAAAGTGAGAAATCCATTACATAGATAGCTAAACTAAGAGACTCAAAAGTTTATTTATTTGAAAAAATTATAGACCCAGTTATGACCAACTTTTAACTTTACATAGTTGGCTCAATAAAATAAATCAAATTATTTCTACCTAGATCATTTTAGTATATAACCAGAATGTCTGACAAATCACGATTTACTAAGCCTTAAAAATCAGAATACATCCTGAGTGTGAAAAAAATAAAAATAAAATCAAAATACTTGGAAATCCACTAGAACTCAGATGCCAGCACCCCCATCTGCCTGTCCTCTGTGCTGTGCTGCATTTTCGGCCTGATTTTACCCTGTGTGTGTGGCTCATCTGCGGACAGCTAGCCTTCCCTGGAGGTGAGTTTTCACGCCCAGAAAGGGGAAGCCACTGAACTCTGCTGGAACTCATATGCCAGCACCCCTATCTGCCTGTCCTCTTGCTGTGCTGCATTTTCAGCCTGATTTCATCCTGTGTGTGGCTCATCAGCAGACAGTTAGCGTTCCCTGGAGGTGAGTTTACATGCCAGAAAGGGGAAGTCGCTGAACTCTGCTGGAACTCACATGCCAGCACCCCTATCTGCCTTTCTTCTGTGCTCTGCTCCATTTTCGGCCTGATTTCATCCTGTGTGTGGCTTATCTGCAGACGGCTAGCCTTCCCTGGAGGTGAGTTTACACGCCCAGAAAGGGAGGAGCCAGAGGAGCCCAACCGCTCCGCTTCGCTACGTGCCACATCATTTAGCCAATGAATACAACCACAACACGTATAAAAATCCACAATACAAGTGTGACAATGGGGAAAAAATGCAGGCCAGTGCCAGCATAGAGAATGAAGATGGCAACTCAGACAACCAGAACATGGCCAACTGACTAAGCAGTCTCTCATATAAGGAGTTTAGAGTCAAAATATGGAAGATGATCAAAGAATTCAAAGAAAGTATAGAAGAGAATACTAATAAGAACCAAAAGAATATGAAAATAGAAATGAGAAAACTCCAAACTGAAATTTCAGGTCAAAATACAGGTCTGAAAAAGTAGATTAATTGAAGAAAAACATGGATGAGCTTTCCCATGGGTTAACAGCAGCTGAGGCCAGAATGAGTACACTGGAAGATGAGATGAATAACAACTCCATACAGCAGAAGAGATTGAAAAAAAGCTTTAAAGCAAATGATCAAACAATGGAAAAATTACTCAAAGAATGGGAACAGATAAAAATAGAAGTCTATGATAAGCTCAACAGAAACAACTTAAGAATCATTGGAGTCCCATAGACCCAGGAAAAAAATCTCCAGGAAGAATCAATGGTCAAGAACATAATTAAAGAGAAACTAACAGAGCTAAAGAATACATGCGATCAAATCCTGCATCCCCGAAGAGTACCAACTAAAAGAGACACCAGAAAAAATACCCCACGACACATCCTAGTCACAATTACAAACCCCATAGATAGAGACAGAATTCTGAATGCAGCAAGATCAAAAAATAAATTACATTCAAGGGAACATCCTTGAGATTTACCGCAGACCTGTCGCCAGAAACACTCGAGGCCAGAAGGCAGTGGTGGGACATAGTGACAAAACTCAATGAAATAAATGCTTTGCCTAGAATACTGCACCCAGCAAAACTCACTTTCAGGTTTGAAGGAACAATACATGATTTCACAGACAAACAACAGCTCAGAAACTTTACAGACTCAAAACCAATCTTAAAAGAAAAACTGAAAGACCTACTTTAAGACAAGACTGACCAACAGAGACACCAAACTTCGATAGAAAAATGGCAGTAAATCCCAGGACAATTATTTCTCTCAATGGCAATGGACTAAATACACCAGTTAAGAAACACAGAGTGGCTAAATGGATCAAAAAATTCAATCCAGGGCCCGGAGAGATAGCACAGCAGTGTTTGCCTTGCAAGCAGCCAATCCAGGACCAAAGGTGGTTGGTTCGAATCCTGGTGTCCCATATGGTCCCCCATGCCTGCCAGGAGCTATTTCTGAGCAGACAGCCAGGAGTAACCCCTGAGCATCGCCAGGTGTGGCCCCCCAAAAAAACAAAACAAAACAAAAAAACTCAATCCAACCTTCTGCAGCCTATAAGAAATGCACCTGAATAGTCAGAACAAGTATAGACTCAAAATAAAAGACTGGAGAAAAATCATCTAAGTAAATAACACCCATAAAAAGCTGGAGTGGCCATATTAATATCAGATGATGCAAACTTTATACTTAGGAAAATTGTAAGGGACAAAGGTGGACATTGTGTATTAATCAAGGGATATGTACAGCAGGAAGAAATCACTCTCCTAAACATATATGCACCGAATGATGGGTCAGCAAAATATTTAATACAATTGTTGACAAATTTGAAAAATAGTATCAATAACAACACAATAATTGTGGGAGACCTCAACACAGCATTATCAACACTTGATAGGTCAACCAGACTGAAACCTAACAAGAATGTACTAGACCTGAAAAGAGAAATGGAAGAAAGAGGTCTAGTAGATATATATAGGACACTCCACCTCCAGAAACCTGGATACACATTCTTCTCTAATGTACATGGGACATTCTACAGGATAGACTACATGCTAACACATAAAAAATAACTCCATAATATCAAGAGGATAGTAATTTTGCAGGCTACCTTCGCTGACCACAAGGCCCTGAAATTATATGTGAACTACAAAGGGACACAGAAGAAAAACTTTAATACCTGGAAGTTAAACAGCCTAATACTGAATAACCAGTGGGTCCGAGATAAAATCAAAGAGGAAATCAAAACTTTCCTTGAAACAAATGACAAACTATCAGAACTTATGGGACACAGCAAAAGCAATACTGAGAGGAAAATTTATAGCTTTGCAAGCACACATCAAGAAAGAAGAAGGGGCATACCAGAATAGCTTAATGATGCAACTCATAGAACTAGAAAGTGCTCAACAAAAGGACCCAAAAAGAGAGAGACAGAAGGAAATAACAAAGCTGAGAGCAGAAATCAATGAAGTGGAAACCCAAAAAACAATCCAAAAAGTCAACGTTAGCAGAAGTTGGTTCTTTGAAAAAATAAACAAGATTGATAGACCACTGGCAAAACTAACAAAGAAAGAGAGAGAGAGAGAAACTTGATAACTAGTATTAGGAATGAAAAAGGAGAGATCGCTACTGATATGGCAGAGATGCAAAGGGTAATCAGAAACTACTTTGAGAAACTCTATGCTACTAAAAATGAGAACCTGGAAGAAATGGATAAATTCTTGGACTCTTATAATCTTCCACAGTTGAATGAAGAGGATTTAGCATATCTAAGCAACCCCATCACTACTGAGGAAATTAAGACAGTAATCAAATGTCTGCCCAAAAACAAAAGCCCAGGCCCAGATGAATTCACTAATGAATTCTTTCAAACCTTTCAAGAGGAACTACTACCAATCCTGGCAAGACTTTTTCATGAACTCAAAGAAACGGGAACACTTCCAAATAGCTTTTATGAAGCCAACATCACCTTGATACCTAAACCAGACAGAGATGCTACCAAAAAAGAAAATTACAGACCAATATTGCTGATGAATACAGATGCAAAGATCCTCAACAAAATCCTGGCAAATAGAATTCAATGCCTCATTAAGAAGATCATCCACTATGACCAAGTAGGTTTCATACCAGGAATGCAAGGATGGTTTAACATCCGTAAATCTATCAACATAAAACACAACATCAACAACAAGAAAAATAAAAATCACATGATCATATCAATAAATGCAGAGAAAGCATTTGATAAGGTCCAACACCATTCTTGATCAAAACTCCCAGCAAGATGGGAATGAAAGGAACCTTTCTGAATATAGTTAAGGCCATCTACGACAAGCCAGTGACAAATATTATCTTCAATGGAGAAAAACTAGAAGCTTTGCCTCTAAATTCTGGCAGAAAACAAGGCTGTCCTCTATCACCACTCCTATTCAACATAGCACTGGAATTCCTCGCTATAGTGATTATGCAAGAAAAAAATATCAATAAAATCCAGATAGGAAAGGAAGAAGTCAAGCTCTCATTGTTTGCAGACGACATGATACTCTACTTAGAAAACCCTAAAGACTCTACAAAAAAGCTTCTAGAAACAATAAACTCATATAGCAAGGTGGCAGGCTACAAAATTAACACACAAAAATCAGTGGCCTTCCTATACACCAATAGTAATAAGGAAGAAATGGACATTAAGAAAACAACCCCATTCACAATAGTGCCACACAAACTCAAATATCTTGGAATCAACTTGACTAAAAATATGAAGGACTTATACAAAGAAAACTATAAAACTGCTCCAAGAAATAAGAGAGGGCATGCGGAAATGGAAACATATACTCTGCTCATGGATTGGCAGGATTAACATCACTAAAATGGCAATACTCCCCAAGGCATTATACAGATTTAATGCTATCCCTCTAAATATACCCATGACATTCTTCAAAGAAGTGGATCAGGCACTTTTGAAATTCATTTGGAACAATAAACACCCTAGAATACCTAAAGCAATCATTGGGAAAAAGAATATGGGAGGAATTACTTTCCCCAACTTTAAACTTTACTACAAAGCGATAGTTATCAAAACAGCATGGTATTGGAATAAAGACAGACCCTCAGATCAGTGGAATAGGCTTGAATACTCTGAGAATGTTCCACAGACATACAATCACCTAATTTTTGATAAATGAGCAAGAAATCCTAAATGGAGCAAAGAAATCCTCTTCAACAAGTGGTGTTGGCATAACTGGCTAGCCTCTTGCAAAAAATTGAACTAAGACCCCCAGTTAACCTCATGTACGAAGGTAAAATACAAATGGATTAAAGACCTCGATATCAGACCGAAACCATAAGATATATAGAACAACACATAGGTAAAACACTCCAGGACATTGAGACTAAAGGCATCTTCAAGGAGGAAACTGAACTCTCCAAGCAAGTGAAAGCAGAGATTAACAGATGGGAATATATTAAGCTGAGAAGCTTCTGCTCCTCAAAAGAAATAGCGCCCAGGATACAAGAGCCCCTCACTGAGTGGGAGGAACTATTCACCCAATACCCATCAGATAAGGGGCTAATCTCCAAAATATACAAGGCACTGACAGAACTTTACAAGAAAAAACATCTAATCCCATCAAAAAATGGGGAGAAGAAATGGACAGACACTTTGACAAAGAAGAAATACAAATGGCCAAAGGACACATGAAAAAATGCTCCAAATCAGGGAGATGCAAATCAAAACAACTATGAGGTACCACCTCACACCACAGAGATTGGCATACATCACAAAGAATGAGAACAAATAGTGTTGGCGGGGATGTGGAGAGAAAGGAACTCTTATCCATTGCTGGTGGGAATGCCGTCTATTTCAACCTTTATGGAAAGCGATATGGAGATTCCTCCAAAAACTGGAAATCAAGCTCCCATACGATCCAGCTATACCACTCCTAGGAATATACCCTAGGAACACAAAAATACAATACAAAAATCTCGTCCTTCCACCTATATTCATTGCAGCACTATTTACCATTGCAAGAGTCTGGAAACAACCAAGATTCCCTTCAACGGATGAATGGCTAAAGAAACTGTGGTACATATACACAATGGAATATTACGCAGCTGTCAGGAGAGATGAAGTTATGACATTTTTCTATACATGGATGTACATGGAATCTATTATGCTGAGTGAAATAAGTCAAAGAGAGAGAAAAAACACAGAATACTCTCACTCATTTATGGGTTTTAAGAAAAATGAAAGACATTCTTGCAATAATAATTTTCAGACAGAAAAGAGAAAGGAGCTGGAAGTTACAGCTCACCTTATGAAGCCCACCACAAACAGGGATGAGTTTACTGAGAGAAATAACTACATTTCGAACTATCCTAATAATGAGAATGTATGAAAGGAAATAGAAAGCCTGTCTAGACAGGCGGGGGTCGGATGGGGAGGAGGGAGATTTGGGACATTGGTGATGGGAACGTTGCACTGGTGATGGGTGGTGTTCTTTACATGACTGAAATCCAAACAACACAATCATGTATGTAATCAAGGTGTTTAATTAAAATATATTAAAAAATCAGAGTACTTGTTGAAGATCAATATCTAAAAACATTCTTATGATTCTCAAAGTATAATTATTTATATATAAAAACAAATTTTATTACCTCAATTTTGCTAATAGTTGCATAGTATACCACTGTGAATATGTACCATGGTTTCTTTAGCCATTTATTTGTTATTGGGCTATTGGGTTGATTCCAGATAATGATTATAGAGAGTATTATGCTGAGTGAAATGAGTCAGAGGGAGAGGGAAGTAGATAGAATAATCTCACTCATTTATGTTATATAAGAAATATAAAAGTGCTGGGGCTGGAGCACTGGCACAAATGGTAGGGAGCTGCCTTGCACGTGCTAACCTAGGATAGACCATGGTGATTCCCCCCACATCCCATATGGTCCCAAGCCAGGAGTGATTTCCGAGTGCATAGCCAGGAGTAGCCCCTGAGCATTGCCAGGTGTGGCCCAAAAACAAACAAACAAAAATTAAATATAAAAGTGTGGCAATAATATCCAGTGACAATAGAGATGAGGTCCAGGGTGACAGTTGTAGCACCAAGTAGTAAGCTTGTCAGAAATAGTGGAACAGTGTAATTAGGACAGAGAAGGAACCTCTATGACAATGATAGTTGGAACTGATCATTCTGGACAATAATTGGGTGTTGGATGGAGATAAATGATATGCATAGTACAAACCACAGTAAAAAACAAAAGTAAAAATAAAGGAAGAGAAAGAGGAAATGAGAGAGATAAGAGAGAGGAAGGTAGAGGGAAGGATGATGAATGAAGGGTGGTCTACATGATAAGACTGAAATGCAATCATGAACAACTCTGTAATCACTGTGTTTAAATAAACAAAACATAAGAGTAGATTTAATGTTATAGTAAATTGGCCATGCAAGAAATTTATAATTATAGATTTTTTTTTTTGGTTTTTGGGCCACACCCGGCAGTGCTCAGGGGTTACTCCTGGCTGTCTGCTCAGAAATAGCTCCTGGCAGGCACGGGGCACCATATGGGACACTGGGATTTGAACCAACCACCCTAGGTACTGGATCGGCTGCTTGCAAGGCAAACACTGCTGTGCTATCTCTCCGGGTCCTAATTATAGATTTTTGACATCACTTGATAACTCTTAGAACTGAAGACCAAAGTATCTAACCATATTTAAGTTGATGTCAAAGATGGTTCCCAATGAACCACCTTCTCTAGACCATGATTCCCTTGGAAAGTGAATTAGGTCTGGGACTGTGGCTCACTTCAATTGACAGGCTGCAGGGGAAGTGACACTAAGACAATTCCAAAGTCAAAATCTATGAGAAAACCTAACAGTTTTGAAGCAAATGTAAAATAGCCAGCTGCTTGGTTGGAAGGGCCATGTGGAGAGTTCAGAAAGAGAGACAAAGAAAGAGATAACGAACAAATAAAATATCTTTTCACCATCTGCTGAGGTTCCAGGCTTAGCCATCCTGGTCAAATTGACAGTTAAATCTTAGGTGAAATACTGTCTTGTTTTGTTTTATTTTGTTTGTGTTTTTAGTGCTCTGGGCTTACTCTTGACTTTGTACTCCTGGGACTTTTGGAACTCTATGGGTGCCGGGATCATACCTAGTTTAAGGCAGGCAAAGGCAAATGAGCTACCTACCCACTGTACTATCTCTCCAGCTACTAGAATACAATATCCTTGAGTACAATCCCCAACATTGCTATGTCTACAGAGAAACACTATATGAGAGAGACAGAAGAATCCAAGACAGCTTATATGGTAGAGCATAAGTCTAATCTATGTGAATTCCCAGATTCAATTCCCAGCTCCACTCATTCCCCCTAGCATTGTACCACATTCCAAGTGTAGCCTTAGTACTACCCAAGAATCAGAGGGTCTGATTATCTTTCCTCCAGCCAAGACTTGCTTAAGATGGTTCTTATAAAAGTGGGAAAAATAAAATGTAAATAGACTCTGAGTTTAGTTCACGTTGAGTCTTAAGATGGCTTTCACTTGAATATCTAACCAATAACCAACCTTCAGAAAATAAATAATTTTTAAAGAGAAATGTGATAATTGCTCATTTCATAATTTTGTAGCCATCAATACATAATCAAATTGATGTTAAGCAAAATCTGGAGTAGTTGAATCTTGATCATTTCCTTAGAATGCCTTTCTTTGGAGACTGATTTCTGATTCCAGGTTTCTCAGCATTTAAGCAAGTCTCTGCCACTTCATTACTCTCAGATATAATTTTTAAACTATTCTACAGAGAAGACTCCTGAGATGCTCTCAGGAATTTTAAAGTTACTTTAAAGAAACTGATCTTGTTTTAAGTCAAGCCTGGGTTTCCTCAATATCCACAAGACAAGAAAGCAAAGAATGAGATAAAAGCAAAGCAAAGGAGAAAATAATCACGTTTGGATTCTCCAACGTATATTCATGCCTCTGCCTCAAGCCTGTTTTCACTTCTCAAAAATTATGAAGCTTTCTGAATCAGGTCTTCAATCCAGTAAAGTGTCTAAGCCAGTAAAGTAAACACACACACACACACACACACACACACACACACACACACACACTCATGAGATTATAATAAAAAAACAGAACAGAATTTTTTTTTCAGCTGTGAAGCACACCTGCCATTAGCTGTGGTGGTTCCTATTTTCATATTGTCTGACAGTAGCAGTTGGATCAGGCCTGAGCCAGTGTGACTGAGAGGCAGGCTCCCTGCTTCCACAAAGCTGAATTTAATAAGATGAGAACAGCATGCCAAGATGGGGAGCTCCCTCCCTAACACTTATCCTGACACCAGCCCCTCAGCGGGGCCGTATTGCCTTGGTAATCTGAGTGAGCCGGACAGAGTGTCCTGCTTACAAGTTCAATATAATGGAACAGCAGGGAGCGAAGGGCTGGCAGAAAAGCTTAGCAAAGTTAAAGCCTATTACTATATGCTTGAGGAAAAATGAGTCACAAAATATTACACCCAGAGTAAAACGTGGACCTGCCAAATGCAGCAGCAACACACTCTAAGCCTTGTCCATAATGGTGCATTCATTATTGTATGGTCCAGGGTGAAGGGAATTTAAATGTCTTTAACCCTAATGGAAATGTATATGCAAATCGCCCCTCCAGCCCATCCCGCCCTCACTATTTATTCTTTTGCCCTGTTTGAATCAAATAAGCAAGGTGACTGTACACTACATATGTCAAAGAAAATTATGCCTTTTTAATCTGCCTTTAGTAGAAAGATGGAAAGACACTGAATAGAATCCTTTCAGCTGTATATCATAGTCTTTATTCCTCTTGTGATGCTAAATTTAAAACTACTGGAGAGAGCCAAGCAATCACTGCGTTCTGTCCCCGTTGAGGCTCAGCCTGGTTTAGTTTATTTGAATATCAACTCACAACTATAAGTGAGTTCTGACACAATCTCTTTAATAATAATTAAATAAATATTCAGTCTTGCCTTCTATTTACAATCAATTGGAAACCCAGAAGTAGCAGAGGACTTGGACTAAAAGACCATTATTTAGAATCTATTTAGAATCCAGAACTTTAAGCCATTAAGCTATTCTAGGACTGGATGCTTTCTTTTTTCTTTTTCTTTTTTTTTTTTTTTTTTCTTTTAAGGAGTCAACAGCATGATTCCTTCTGTTCCCAAAAGCTAGCCATGGATTCTTATCACAAAGGACACAAGAATCATCAGATATAGTGTTAATGATAATGCCTCCAATTACTCTTCCCATGGGCCAGGAGATTGGCCATTGCTAATCATCTTATGGTCGGTTATAAATTTCGTCATACTGCTTATCAGATGAAGAAGAAATGTGTTTTTTAATTTTAGCAGCCTGCCAATAGAGAAACTATATAAAAACTCATACTTGAACATATTTGTCTATTATTTTCTTCTAGCTTCCATAGTCTTTTTGGATTGTGGTGTTTCATTCATGCCTAGGTTATCAGACTTTTCTCTTCATTCTTTCCCTATTTCTGTTAAACAGGCATCTGGAATTCACAGGCAATGTAGTAGTGGAGGGTTAAATTCTAGAACCCACTAGACAACCTTTAGATCACACAACAGGCCTCTGAAAATGGGATGACTAGTCCAGACTGATGATTGACTACAGTAACTCACCATTCAGTTGGTACTTGTTGTTAACTGGTGTCTCGAATCTGATCTTACTTATTTTTATGTTCATGATATCCTTAGACATGCATTCTAAGTATTGTGTGTTGTACAACAGTCCACTTCCTATCTTTGTAGCTTGATGTCCTCATACTAAAACATGTTCCTACATGTCAATACTCTTCATGCTAGATACATAAAAGGTGGAGCAAGACACTTCATCAGGCTTATCTTTTCAGTTCCTCTATTGGCAAATATTTATTTTCATCCATGAGGACATGGTATAGAAATGAATAAGGATTTCCTCTTATGATCTTAGCCATAAAGTTTGTGTACACTTTATGACTGTAACTCAATCATAAACAACTTTATCTTTGAAAAAATGTATTATGAACAACCTTGTAACCACAGTGTTTAAAAATTAAAAAGGATCTCAGCTATCACTAAGGATAGAATATCTCTATGTTGAAGTAGGAGTCTACTAGACACTTCTGAATATCTCTAAGATTATCTTTGGGAGAAGTTTGGAGGCAAATAGGAATAGATATTTCTTTTTAAATTTCTTTTTGTGTGACTTTCTTTTTTCTGTTTGCACAATACTTTCTGATCTCAAAAAATATTTCTTTCTCTTCGAGTGAAGCCAAAATTTTTTATTTCATGCCTAGATTCTTGTTGCCAAAACTTGGAAGCAATCATGATGCCCTTAGTGGGTGACTATCATTGCATTACAACCTAGAAATGGATATTATAAAAAATAATGATTAATTCTCACAATAACAAACTGGATGCTAAAGTATAAACTGAGAAGAGTAAAATAACTTTTAAAAATAATAAACTAAACAATTTTTAAAGAATTTTAAATTATAAAAATACATTGAGTAGGGGCCGGAGCAGTGGCACAAGTGGTAAAGCATCTGCCTTGTGCGTGCTAGCCTAGAACAGATCACGATTTGATCCCCCAGCATCCCATATGGTCCCCCAAGCCAGAAGTAACTCCTGAGCATCACTGGGTGTGGCCCAAAAACAAACAAAAAAATACATTGAGAAAATTTGAATACACATTACTATATAAAATAAACCAATCTAAAATATTAATTAAGGCCAAAAAGATAGCATAACGGTTAAGGCACTTGCCTTGTAGACAGATAACTCTGATTGGATTCCTGACATGACATATGGTCCACTAAGTGATTTCTGAACACAGAGGTCCTAGTAAGCACAGAGCACCATTGGTTGTGACTCTAAAGCCTTAAAGGAGAAAGAAGAGGAGGAGGAAGGGGAGGAGGTGAAACAAAAGAAAAAGAAAGAAACATTGAAACAAAGAAGAAAAAACAATTTTATTTGTATTATTAAAAATCATCTGGAAGTTAAAATATGGACAGTTTAAAAAAATCGATGTATTAAAATATAATTTAATGGAGTTATAGTTCAATGGCTGAGTGCATGTCTTTCATATAGGAGGCCTGGATTCAGTCTCCAACACTGATCTCTATGAGCCATAGATATTCAAAAAACTGAAAACAGAAGCAAAAAGGATTATAGAATTAAAAAGATTGACCGTTGATCTCCTTGAACCCAGAGCCAGAAGTAACCCTTGAGCAGAATCACGGCAGAATAATTAAAAAGGGCCCGGAGAGATAGCACAGCAGTGTTTGCCTTGCAAGCAGCCGATCCAGGACCTAAGGTGGTTGGTTCGAATCCCGGCGTCCCATATGGTCCCCTGTGCCTGCCAGGAGCTATTTCTGAGCAGACAGCCAGGAGTAACCCCTGAGCAACGCCGGGTGTGGCCCAAAAACCAAAAAAAAAAAAAAAGAAAAAGAATAATTAAAAAGCACATAAGGGTAGTAGCACGAGTTTATACAAAACTATAAAGCCAAATGCATGTCATTTATACATAGTTCTAAGTCCAGTGCCATGCATGATTCCTCATGCAAACTATATATTTGGATGATGATATGTCAATGTCCTATTTTTGTAGCTTGATGTCCTCACACTAAGACATGTTCCTACATGTCAATATTCTTCATGCTAGATGCATAAAAGGTTATCAATATTATAGCAGTTTATATTATAAAAATATTAGTTATAAATGTTATAGCATTCTACTGAGGGTGCTAGCAGTGAGGGAAGTTAGCTTGTGTGCCAACAAAGCCTATATGGAAAATCATTTTACATCCTTGAATTTTGATGTAAAACTATAGAAACAAACTTGAACATTATGAACAATATTAAAAACATCAAAACCTAACACGTGTAAACAAAAAAAAATCTACATGACGATGGGGCCGGAGAGATAGCATGGAGGTAAGGCGTTTGCCTTTCATGCAGGAGGTCATCGGTTCGAATCCCGGCGTCCCATATGGTCCCCCGTGCCTGCCAGGAACAATTTCTGAGCCTGGAGCCAGGAATAATCTCTGAGCACTGCCGGGTGTGACCCAAAAACCACAAAAAAAAAAAAAAAAAAAAAAAAATCTACATGACGAAAAGTAGAAAAATAAGCAAATCAGGGCCGGCGAGGTGGCGCTAGAGGTAAGGTGTCTGCCTTGCAAGCGCTAGCCAAGGAAGGACCGCGGTTCGATCCCCTGGTGTCCCATATGGTCCCCCCAAGCCAGGGACAATTTCTGAGCACTTAGCCAGGAGTAACCCTTGAGCATCAAACGGGCATCAAACCATTGCTCCAGTCCCTACACAGTAAATTCCTTTATGGAAGAAGTACTTATTCTTTTTTTCTGAGGTATTAAGTCTCCTAAAGAATCTTAAATTAGAGGCATCTAAAGCATGATATCAACATGAAATACAGTGCCTTGATTTAAGCATTCAAAAATATCGGATCTCTTATTTTTATAAATTCTGCCTGATACACATTATGACCCTTGTTTTGTAGATATTGAGTCTTTGGAACAGAAAATGCAAATGATTACATTTCTTTCTAAACAGTGCTAAATCTGTGGTTTGGATCTAGTTTATGTGATCCCAAAATTTAGATTCTAATTACAAAATGCTAACATGACTGTTCAGGGGCAGCTATTGGTAATTTTGGACATTGAATAACACTTTTTTCTATTTTTAATTATATCTTTATTTAAGCACCTGATTACAAACATGGATGATATTGGATAATTGGATTATATTTATAATATTGGATATATAGTGTATCTGTAAACAAGTTGGACAAGGTAGGAAAAAGATGAGAGAAAAAAAGATGGGGAGAGAAACAAGTTACCAGATTCTCTGAATTTACCCTTGTTATAGAAAGTGTGCTGGGACTGGGATATTACATAACTACTAAGGTTTTTTTTTTGTGTGTGTGTGAGTTTGTTTCTTAAAGAACATTTAACTTCTAGTAAAAGAAGGTTACTTTTATTTTTGGACTAATGGAACACTATTAAACTGCTACTTCTGGGGCCGGAGAGCTAGCATGGAGGTAAGGCATTTGCCTTGCATGCAGAAGAACAGTGGTTTGAATCCCAGCATCCCATATGGTCCCCAGAGCCTGCCAGGAGCTATTTCTGAGTGAAGAGTGAGGAGTAACCCCTGAACACTGCTGGGTGTGACCCAAAAACCAAAACAATAAAAAATAAACTGCTACTTCCACTGGTCCTACCAAGATGGCGAACCTTAGGGTGTTTGTTCTGCATCTATTCTGAATAAAAGTATTTGTTTACCAATCAAATTATTACAAAGCATCATTTGCTTGCTATTGGTTCCAACCAAACCATATGATCCTACTGATGGACTGTGCAATTTCAAATAACATTGATAGTTATATCCTGACATTTCAAAGGCTTGCTATTTTTTTAAATAAATTATTTGGAGTGAGAGGAGGGAATCCAGTGAGGGAGGGGAGGGATACTGAGACTCATGGGGGGATTAAAGTTAGAACATTGTATGCTTAAAGTTCTGTGGCTGACCCTTTGTAAGTCACAATAGCTAAATTAAAAAGTTAAAAAAAAATTTATATGCTGGGCCAGAGTGATAGTGCAGTGGTAGGGTGTTTGCCTTGCAGGTGGCTGATCCAGGACATACCTAAATTCAATCCCCGGCATTTCATATGGTCCCCCAAGCCAATATGATTTCTGAGGGCATATCCAGGAGTAACCCGAGCATCATCAGGTGTGGCCCAAAAACCGAAAAAAAAAAAACTATATGTTGCTGAAGCATGCTTCTTAACTCCTGTTCTATCTCTCTAGCCCATTGATTGTTTTAGTATCTCAGAAAATTCATTAATTTGATATAAAGGGAAAAGCATTTAAATTAAAAATCCTAATAGTGCTTTAAATTAAATGAACTCAGTTACAACAGAAAATCTTAAATAGTTTATTATACATAAACATAATATTTCGACCATCTTGGGGTTCCAAGTCCTTATTTACTGAGCTATATTTTACTGAGATATTCTGCCAGCTCATCTCTAAACCTTTAGGTATCTCTCCATACATATTTTTCTTGGCAATTTTTAATCTATCCTGCCTTCCAATTTTTAATAAAGTACTTTTTAGGAGCCAGAGTGATAGCACAGCGATAGGGTGTTTCCCTTGCATGCAACTGACCCTGGACAGCAATAGGGTGTTTCCCTTGCATGCAGCCGACCCTGGACAGATCCAGGTTCGATCCCCAGCATCCCATATGACCCCTCGAGCCTGCCTCTCACTGCAGTGCCAGGAGTAACCACTGAGTGCTGCTGGGTGTGGTCCAAAAACAAACAAAATTTTTTTTTAATTTTAAAAAAGAAGTACTTTTTAGTTTTGGAGAATATAGAAATGTTAGCTTTATTAGAGCACTGTTTACATGGGAATGTTTATTCATCATAGCTCATCAAAGTATCAAGTATATATATAAATATATTATAAAGTATATATATTTATATATTTCATATTATACTTTAATATATAATATTTCATATTATACTTTAATAAAATGATTTTATTTTTATTTAAACTTTGTGTTTATTTATGGTTCAAATAGTACAAACATAGTATTAACACATAATAAAGAACTTTACCTACCATAAAATGTATTAATCTATAAATGTTGACCAGTTCTTTTCTCTGAAGCCTAGTAGCTCAGAGCTCAAAAAGACAAAGATCATTTATGAACAGCTATAGCTAAAATTAGCTTATTTTACGTGATTTCAGATTAAGTAGACCGTATGTTAATTTATAAAACCTAGATTAGGAAATAGCATTTTATATAAAAAAGATTTAGAATTCCAATTTACTGTTTATAATTGCTGGTTAATTTGTTGGCAAAATGCTTAAATCACTAATATTCCGTTTCTTCATATATGTTAGGGGAACAATACTACTTGCTGGGGATATTGTGCCAATGAGTGGCACACTGAAATAAATTACTTGGAATTTTACCTAAAAATGGCACTCAGTAGCAAGTAAGTTTTAACACTATTCTCAATTCTCAATAGGCTGTAGTAAAATCATGCTAAATTCATTTGAAATTAGTGACTCTAAAGTGTATGTTAGAATCACCTGGAAAACACACCAAAACAGAATATTGAGTTCCACTTAGAGTTTCTGATTGCAAGTTTAGGTCACAATCTAAGAATTTCTATTACCAACAATGTCCAGGTTAGTTGCTTTAGGATTATATTTTGAAAATAAATGTTCACTGCCATGCCGTGTCTCATGAGGCTAGGATATTGCATACTGGAATCTTTCAAGAATATTAAAAAATTTACTGATCCCCAGGATCATTTTCATGGATTGCTAATTAGGAAAGGCACAACCAGTGGTGCTCAAGAGTTAACCCTGGCTCTGCACTCAGTAATCACAGGCTTAGAGGACCACATAGGATACTGGATATTGAACCCACATCGGTCAGGTAAAGGCAAATACATTACACACTATATTATCTCTCCAGCCCCTACTTAGTTTCTTTCCACCCATCCTCTAAGTCTTGGTTTCCATCTCTAGACACAGTCTTTATCACACCTATTGATTAATATGAAGGCTTTGTGCTATGATTTAAGTAAAGTTAAGGGGTGGCATCAATGTCTTAGCAGCATTCAGAGAAACAAAACTTTTCTTTAAAAAAATGCTAGCACCTGACTTTTTCCCAACGTTACCCTAACACACAGATGTGTTGAGATTATACTAAAATAGCATCCTTAGCCACTACAGGCTGAAAAGTGAAAAGTAATATGGAAGGGATGCCTAATGATTTGGAAAAAGTAAAAGATCCAGCTGCATTAGTGAAGAAATTATAAGGTGTCTATGACCAGAGAAACCTGAAATGTGCTAATTGAATGCCCTCACATGCCATTATCAGAGAAACCCCTCAGGAGCCAACAGCACAAGCACATCTGAGCAGAAACCTGAAGTAATAGCAGAGGCAACTATTTTTAACAACCTTAGTAGGGTTCTGAAGCATGAGTCAGCAGGGGGGTATCCTTGTATGGGTGGGTTTATCAGGAATCCTCACAAACAGGTAAAATCTCCTCTGGTGGTAGATGCCTTGCCTTGTTGGAGACTCAAAAGGCTAACTTGGATTTCAGAGAGAATATTTTAGAGAGAACTCCCATATTTGGAGTACATACATGCATACATGCTGTCATATATACTCTCTCTCTCCTCTCTCACGCCAAATCACAACTCTTGCAATTCAAAATGCATTTCATGTACTAGCAACATAGTTCATGTCCATCCTCACACTATTTATTTAAGAGACTACATTTTCTTAAGAATCCCTATTTTTATCAACGAATGACAAAATTTGGGCTGAATACTAGAATCAGTTAAGTCAATGTGCCTCCATTATATAATTTTCCATTTGGAAAATTCAAAATATACCCTCAATTTTCCCTTCAGATTTGAACCCTCTGCACAATTTGAGAAATAAAAAATAGACATACATGTATTAGATAAGCAGTATACATTTAACGTTATTCTTGAAAGTCCTGCCTTATAACTCTTTTAAAGACTTATTTTATTCTACTGCAAAAACTAAGCATATATCTTTCACTATATGCTTCCAAGACCAGGATAAGGTGTTTACTTTGTTCTACATCATGCTTTATCTAAAAGTTCAACTGATATTTTAAAATTAATGTGGCAATAGTAGAATGAATAGGGTGTTTTCCTTGCACATGGCTAACCTTGGTTTGATCCCCAGCATCCTATATGGTTTCTGAACCTTCCAGGAGTCATTTCTGAGAATAGAGCCAGGCATAACCCCAGAGCAATCCAGGTGTGGCCCCCAAATTAAAAAAAAAAGTATAAAATATTAAATGTAACTATCCCACAGAACTTTGGGCTTGTAGTATTTTGTACTTTGCAGTGCAATTTTGCTTTCCATGCCCTCAGAGGGTCATTTTCAAAACAGGAGCTGGGTAAACACATGCTCTAATTTGTCTGAGATAATCTCACTTCTCACCTGCTAGTTCAACATGTTTATTAGTAGAATTTCTGTTCAACCTCAAAATTGCTCATTTTGGACAGTGCATTTATATGGCCACTCTTTGATCACCTGACTTAATTAAGCCCTCTACAAATCACTTTCATAAATTCTATTTTATTAAATTCTCACAATATTCCACAGAGACCATTATTATTAAACTTTGTAGATAAGAAAACTGAGAGTTAGAGAACAGAAATTGCTAAGAGATTAAATAGAGAGATGTAGATTGAATCCTATGAGGACAAATTTAAAAATTTTGTACAGAAACGTATTTCATTTGTTAACTGAAATTTGCACATAAAATTTTTAAATGTTTAACGCTTCTCTCTTCCTTAATTGGCAGTTTATATATGACATGAGGTTAGAAACAGTCCAGAATTTTGTACACGAGCCCAGGGCTATGTATGGAGAAGAAATCATGAATAAAAACTCCAAAAAAGAGAGAAGATATCACTGGCCATTAGGTTTAGAAAGAAGGTTAAAATATATTTCAGTTTGTACCTGTCATAGATCAAATTCAATTTTTTTTTCTTTTATGGTTACAACTGGCAATGCTTAGGGGTAACATCTGGCTCTGCACTCAATGCTCAGGTGCTCAAGGGATCATATGGGATGCTGGAGATTGAGTCTGGATTGGCAGCATACAAAGCAAGTACCCAACCAGCTTTCACTATCACTCTAGCCCCTCAAATACTATCTACAAATTATTTGACCACCTCTTCCCCTTCCACTGTCAAACTATAAAGTTTGGAAATTAAATTATATAACACATTTTGTCTATATTAAAATATTTACATGAATTAATTTTCATTTTTATCCTTTCAGAGTTTGATTTATATTTTAATTTGTATTTATTTATTTACTTATTTATTTTGGTTTTGGGGCCACACCCATTTGATGCTCAAGGGTTACTCCTGGCTAAGATCTCAGAAATTTCTCCTGGCTTGGGGGGACCATATGGGACCCCGGGGGATCGAACCGCGGTCCTTCCTTGGCTAGTGCTTGCAAGGCAGACACCTTACCTCTAGCGCCACCTCGTCGGCCCCTAATTTGTATTTATTAATACTTCTAGAGACAATTTGTATACAAAATACAATTTTGGTGACTTATTTAACCATCTATTAAAAGTCTTAAAATAAGCACTAGAAGGTAGGGAATGAATCGTCTTATGTTGACTATAAACTAGTTTATAGTTCTGTAAACTAGAAGTAATTATAAAACTTTAACAGCCTTCTTTAAGTAAATATAGGTTTTATTTGGAAGTACTGATAAAGGAAAGGGAGAAGAGAGAGAGAGACAGAGGGGAGAGAGTAAGGAGAGAGAGAGAGAGAGAGAGAGAGAGAGCAGCAATGTGCTCAAGACGGAGTGTGGGTTTCTCCAAAGGTAGGCAAGGTCCTAGTACACAACCTAGTAGGAAAATATACATTTCAGGAGGAGAGATATGGGTGAAATGTGGCCTGGTACCATGTATCCAGGAAGCACATGTGCATACTGTAATAGTCTTAAAATTAGCAAACTAGTTCTGGAAAAGGGAGCCTTTATCAAGAACATTAATGTTTCTTGGATATGAAATAGATGGACAAAAGGTTATTTTTGGAAATTGATTGTTACTGCCAAACACACCCAAAGCATACAGGTCTCTGCAAATGAAAGACTAAGGGAAGAAGAATAAGAATATTTCTGCCTACAATGGTAAGAAGAGAGAAAAATAAATGGAAATGTCTTCCTAATTTCCCTGGTCAGGAATAAGGGCTCTCCTTTTTGACACCTGATAACCCACCATTGCTAGTGCCACCAATATCATCTAATTCAGAATGATTCATGAAACTGCAGAGCAAAAAGAAATTGGAAAAGAAATAAAAGAACAAAAAGAAAGAATAAAAGCAGGGTATTTTCTTCTCCCTCTCTTATCCCAGAGGGTTCTCCCTTTTGCAAACCCAAGTTAAAGGACACTGAAGCTCTTTCTAGTGCTGAAGGTACCTAGTTCCAGATTTGCAGCCATCTTTGGACTGATAGCATCATCCTCATAATTTAGTGGCTCTGAGTTCTAGACTTTCCCAGTCTGTCTGCTACCAGTTAGTCAGAATGTTCAGAGAAGGTTAAAATACGTGCTTCAACAAGAATGTTAAACTGCATTGACCACCAGAAATGATATGCTGCAAACTTTACTCCATCTTGACTGCAATTACACCCAGAAACAGCACCTTAATTCATGTAAGGAAAACAGCTTTGTCACTAATTAGGTCTGGAAATTTTCTCAAAATTTGAGAGTGTCATGGAACTTGTTGGATTTCACTCAAAACTGGAGAGAAAAGCAATAGGCTTTGGATGCTCTTTCCCTATGGTTGAACCTTCATAAAGAATATGTCTAGATATTTCACCCATAGTTATCAATTTGAGATTAGAAATTAAGTACAAATATTTTAGAGTAGAAAGTATGGAAGCAAATGCTCAAGAACTTGACATTGTATGTCTATCTGTCTCAATGAGTTACCAAAATATTGGGAAATCTTAGCCACAGCTTCTGAAAACGACAAGATAAAAACTTCATCATGACTGTGTTATTGTCTAAGGAATGATTCAAAAATAAAAGACCTACATTTCAGCTTGTCACAAACTATGGTGAATTTTCCCCACACAAAACCCTCATTTGCCAATGCAAATCTGGTAATTGGACACTTAATGATCCTATTTGTACACATAAATGAGGGGTGTGCCTTTGAGAAATCAGAGTCCACTCTTAAAACTTTGGCCCCAAGCAATGAAACCACATGCTTTTGTCAACAGTTAAACTGATTAGAATTGTGTTTGTTTCTGCTTGTGTTAGTCCACATGCATTTTCACTGGAGACGGATGTCTATTGAGTTAAAAAGCTTAGTTAAAAATAAAAACCTATATTATTCAGAAAACCAAGATCGCAATTGCCAACTATGTGTCAGGAATCCTTTCATTTTATAGAGAATGCAAAGTCTGAATAAAAAGAAATATTCATTGCAACCTTGTATGCCTGGACAGACATAGTCATAATAAAGACAGAAGGGCTTTCTAAAAGAATACCGTAAGCAAAATTGGTTTACTCTGTTGAGTCAATGGCTCAGGCATTGAATTTTTCCATTTCCTTAGGGCAGGTAAAGGGGTGATTTTTCCTGAATATCTGCTAGCTAGACAGTGTTTTAACAATGTCCTTAGGGGGAAAGTGCGCTTTGATTTGGAAACATGTGTTATGAGTTGGCCCATCTGGGTTTCTTCTCCATGAATTCAGCAAGATTTGGCTATAACCTGAATTTTCATTATATATAGATCAGGGTTCTAGTCCTAGCTTTCACTCAAACTGGACATAAATTATTAAGATAGATTTAATTCCTTATCATTGTTAAAGAACCTGTGAAGGAAAAGGGGAAAATCATCAGGGAAGGTCTGGGATAAGGAAGGAGGCAGATGATTGGAGCTTAGTAATGTGTCAAAGGCAAGAACAGATGTGCAATAAGGAAGGATTAATAGATTTGATTATTTGAAAGGCCATAGTAACTTTGTTTTTATTTAGCTCGCCAGATGCTTAATACATACATGTTGAGTACGTGTCTTAATTAACAGTGCTATTTATTGAACACACTTTGCACAGGGAGCCCTGAGTGAGGGTTGAAGAGTCTTCAGAAAAATTGGACCCTGAAAAATTGAACAAAACAGAAAAATAGAATTTTGAAAAATCACACAAATATGTTTCAAAAACTCGCTATGAAGTTGAAAAATAAGATGACCTTTGAGTTCTCATGTGATAAGGTAACCAGTGATTTGTTCCCTTCCCAATCTGGAGTTACTACTGACTTGATTCTACTAGTGTGTTTTCTTCTGAGGTTCAACAGAGGCCCAATAATGAGTAACTATGTAACATGGCTGCCTCACCTTAATTGTATAGAGAAGGGCCCTGGATTTAGTCCTAGATTCTGGACCTTAGAAGTAGAATGCTTGGTCACATCACTTCTTTGGTTTCCTACGTGCTAAGATGTCAAGATGCTGTCCCTTGGCTATTTCTTGTGTGCAATATATATTGTGACTATTTGCTGAATACAGAACAATATATATACACATATATATGTATGTATGTATATATATTTGTTTTTTGGGCCATACACAGTGACGCTCAAGGGTTACTCCTGGCTATGCACTCAGAAATCGCTCCTGGCTTGGGGGACCATTACAAAATTGTTCATGATTGAGTTTCTGTAATAGAATGTACACCATTTTCTTCCCATTCCACCCATCTGCCTCTGGGGCAGGCATTTTACTTTATTCTCTCTCTTTCAACACTGTGGTTTGCACTATTGTTAATGAAGTGTTGCCATGCTCCCTTCAGCACCCAGTTCTTGTCCAGAGTGGTCATTTCCAACTATCATTGTCATAGTGAACCCTCCTCTACCCTAATTGCACTCACCACTCTTTGTTGCAAGCTTTCTTCCATGGACTAGCTCTCCTGGCTCTCATTTCTGGATATTATTACCATACTATCTTTTATTTTCTTATGTCTCACAAATGAATGAAATTAATCTATGTCTATCACTCTGCCCCTGACTAATTTTGCTCAGCATAGTAATCTTCATATTCATCCATATCTAAGCAAATTTCATTTTTTATAACAGCTGTATAGCATTCCATTGTGTAGATGTACCACAGTTTCTTTATCCACTTATCTATTCTTTCTTTCTTTTGTTTTTGTTTTTGGGCCACACCCAGTGGTGCTCAGGGGTTACTGCTGGCTGTCTGCTCAGAAATAGCTCCTGACAGGCACGGGGGACCATATGGGATACCGGGATTCGAACCAACCACCTTTGGTCCTGGATCGGCTGCTTGCAAGGCAAACGCCGCTGTGCTATCTCTCCAGGCCCACTATCTATTCTTAATACTTTGTTGTTTCCAGATTCACTACTGGAAATAGTGCTGCAACAAACATAGGACCCAAATTTTTAAAAAATAATGTAAATCAGGAGCCAGAGTGGTGATGCAAGTGGTAGAGCATCTGCCTTGCACACGCTAACCTAGGATGGAACATGGTTCAATCCCCTGGCATCTCATATGATCCCCCAAGCCAGGAGCAATTTCTGAAAGCATAGCCAGAAATAACCCCTGAGTGTCACTAGTGTGGCCCAAAAACCAAAAAAAAAATGTAAATCAGATCACAAACTTTATCTGTAAATAAAAATAAATTATTAGTAATCACTATCATATTCTACTGCCATCCCATATCAAAATCAGACTTTTTTTCTAAATGAAAACAACAGGATGTTCATAATAAACTTAGTAGTTATTCAGTTTCTACTATGTTATAGGCAAGCATGAAACTGGAAGTAAAGAAATAGAAACATTGGACTCATCTCATGAACTCAATAATCCCACAAATATTGGATAACAGGAAAATTCTGATATATACGACTGAACTGAATTATTAATAGAGTACTTGCCTTTTGCACACATGAGGCTGAAAATCCTATTCCAAACACTACCCTATACACCCAGTGGTATTCAGTGGTTACTTTTTTTTTTTTTTTTTTTTTTTTTGGTTTTTGGGCCACACCCGGCGGTGCTCAGGGGTTACTCCTGGCTGTCTGCTCAGAAATAGCTCCTGGCAGGCACAGGGGACCATATGGGACACCAGGATTAGAACCAACAACCTTTGGTCCTGGATCGGCTGCTTGCAAGGCAAACGCTGCTGTGCTATCTCTTCGGGCCCTCAGTGGTTACTTTCAACTCTACACTCATAAATTACTTATAGCAGACTTTGGGTATCATGTGGATGCCAAGGACCAAATGGGTAGGCACATACAAGACAAGCACCCTACCTGCTGTCCTATCTTCCCAGTCCCACCACCCTTCTTTTTAAGATCATAAAAACAATGAAATGTGAAATCCCTAGTACCATAAAAAATTTACATGATCCTAGTGAGCATAAAATCAAGTGTGTGTGAGCATCTGCAATTAAATGTCGAAGTATTGCCAACAATGGTGTGCATTCTTTAGTCATCAAAACCATAAAAGAAAGGAAAGGGGGAGAAAATGAATAGAGAACCAGTTATTATTTGCATTGTGGGATATTTATATTTCCTAATAAAGCTAAATTATGAAGCTGTCTATAAGACTAATAAGAGTGTAAGTCTTTCATTTCTATCTATTAATATACTATTTTACTCAGGATATTTTACGTTAGTGGACAGTTAAGCCACACAAAACATATGAAGAATATTGTGGTACAAAGCAAGATCTTTATAACAGAAATAAAATGTTTTTCTTGCTGCTTACTGAGCATAAAATTGTGTTTGAAGGATCCAGTATAAGTCCTGCTGCATGGTGATGTCATGTGGAATATCATCAAACATTGCTCTGGGCACAAAGCAAACATGATTGTCTGGATTTACAAGGGTACCTTTACACTGCAATAGAACCTCTGGGGCAAAGATAAAAGCACCCTCCTTCAAGTAATTAAGAATGGAAAAAATGTGAGAACATAAAATCCAAACCTAGAGGACTCGGTTTAGTTTAGTTCCACTGTGCTCAAATGTGAGCCTACTTCTAATAGTGCCATGAAACTTAGTTTTTGAATCATATTTCCTAAAATATAACATTTGAATAAAAACAGCTACATCTCAGAGCTGCGGAGAGTGGTAGATTTAAAAGTATTCTGAAAATCTGTGGGGGGTACTGTTGGGATAAAGCAGGAGAAATACTGATACCATGTTACACATTTGGAACAATTTTCCAAGTTCTGAACTCTGTGTGTTTGGGGCCAGAACGATGGCACAAGTGATAGGGCATTTGCCTGCACACACTAACCTAGGACAGAACACAGTTCGATCCCCCAGAATCCCATATGGTCCCGCAAGCCAGGAACAATTTCTGAACTCATAGGCAGGGGTAACCCCTGAGCGTCACTGGGTATGGCCCAAAAAACAAGCAAACAAGAAAAGGAAAAATAAAATTCAAGCTACCTGTTCCCTAGCCAAGACTAACTCGATGCTCACCTTGTAGTTGAACTGGGATCTAACCTATAGTGCATGTTTGTCAAATTTGAAAGCTGGCAAATGAGTATGGCTTATTTTGTATTCACTATATCCCTCAACTCCCTTTCTCTTTACCCACACTCAGTATGACTTCATATTTTTAGTTGGTATAAAGGGAGGACCTCACAAAGCTATCTGTTCCCTAAACTGATCTTGCTGCATTCATCATTTTTATCCTCCAAGGTTCAGAACAGCAACTTGCATTGAACTAGTGTATCATATGAATTAACTTTTAATGAAAAGAAAAGAAAACAATGGAACCAGAGAGACAGCACAAGGATTAAAACATGCACTTTGTGACTGAGACAACTGCAACTGAACGGGTCTTCCGGAAACATAATGAAAGACTTTATCCTAGGCTCCATCCTAGGAGCGACATAATGACCAAGACCACGAACTACAGAAGATGGTTTAAAACGACACTGAAGAAACAGAACTGCTAGAACCACAAAGAAAGACTCCATCATAAGCTCCATTCCTTGAGCTGCACAGTCACCAAGATCTCCGGATACAGAGGTCTGATTTTACCATCCATGACAAAGCAGAAGTCTTCCATACACCACGAAAGCACTAAGGCGAGAGCAAATGATCATGCAAGGAGTCTATAGTTAATCCCAGGACAGTATACTTTAGTGGGGAGAAACCCTGTATCTCCTACCTAGAACAAGGGAATTCCCTCTATAATATCCCCGATAGTTACTGTGCCTATGCAGGGGGGAAAAGAAAAGGAAAAAAAAAAGCACAAAACAATCATTTTTCCACATATTTATTTATCGATTGATCGATTTTTTGACGTCTTTATGTTAGTGTTGAGATTGAAGTTGATGTCTCCAATATTATTTTATTTTATCTTATCTTTCTCTTTCTTTTTGCACTCCAGCATGAGTTAATCTCAGAACTGAAGTCTGTTGTGTGGTGCTTGTCTTTATTGCTGTGGTGCTCACTGGTTATTTAATTTGATATTTCTTTTCTGTATTGTGGTGGTGTTTCAATTGCCTCTTTCACATCCTCTCTCAAACTGAGGTTGAAATCCTTTGAAAGAACTCTGCCTATTTTCAGCATACTTGACTTCTTTTTTATTTATTTATTTATTTTCCTCTTATTTTGTACCCCAATCTATTGCTTTTCTTTCCTTCAAACAAAGCCACATAACTCAATTTATCTAGCTCCACTTCTTAAATAGAGGGGAAGACAGGGGAGGGTACCAGGACCAAACAGATATATGATCACTAATAGTGAGCTGGACAAAGAGGGGATCACCTACTCTAGCAGTCCGGGGGGTGATGGTGGGGTAAATGGGTTGCAGAAGGGGAACTGGGATAGGGGGAGGTCCTTCCTTGGCTAGCGCTTGCAAGGCAGACACCTTACTTCTAGCGCCACCTTGCCGGCCCCTATTCAGATTATTTTTATATTATTTCCCCAAATGTAAAATTCTTCATTCTTACAGCAGCTGAAACACACATTAAAAAGAAAAAACCAGGGGCCGGAGAGATAGCATGGAGGTAAATTGTTTGACTTGCATGCAAAAGGTCGGTCATTCGAATCCTGGCATCCCATATGGTCCCCTGAGCCTGCCAGGAGTGATTTCTGAGCATAGAGCCAGGAGTAACCCCTGAGCGCTGCTGGTGTGACCCAAAAACCAAAAAAAAAAAAAAAAAAAGAAAAGAAAAAAGAGGGCCCGGAGAGATAGCAGCCAATCCAGGACCAAAGGTGGTTGGTTCGAATCCCGGTGTCCCATATGGTCCCCTGTGCCTGCCAGGAGCTATTTCTGAGCAGACAGCCAGGAGTAACCCCTGAGCACCGCCGGGTGTGACCCAAAAACCAAAAAAAAAAAAAAAAGAAAAAAGAAAAAACAGCGCCACTCATGTAGTTATCTGCAAATAGTGTTTTTATTATTTATTATTATTATTTTTATTATTTATTATTTTATTATATTATTTTTATTATTATTAGAATGAACAGTGTCAGTCCATGGTTGAACACTAACTGTAATACAAACACAGATTCTTGCCATTATAAATGTATCTTCATAGATAATATCCTCGGCAAGGACAAAATTCGATGGACATTTCCTTGGCTCAAAAGTCTTTTTCTTAGAGTATGTACTTTATATACTGGCTCTAAATAATGCTTTACAAAAAGAATTCCCTGCAAAAAAAAAAAAAAAGTAAAGAGAAAATAACTTCTTGGAGAGAATAACTTCATGAAGACTTTGAGATGTCCTGATAAAGGAATATAATAAATTTAATATCTAATTCAGCTCCCCCCACCTTCTTTTCACTGTAGAACCATGTTTCAAAAAACATATATAAATAACCTGAAAAAATCATTTTCTACGGAAGACATTTTTGTGATACTCCATCTTATCTTTAGTTGTCATCAGTGGAATTTTACTGAGTTCTTCAAATGTGATTTATTGATTGACTATCTGCCTGCTACACTGATCAGCACTCTTCTACGTTATTCTTTAATAAAGAATGGTGAAGAGAGACCTCAATAGTAACTAAGAAATGATTTTAATTAGGACCATGTAAAGGCCCTTTCATCCTGCAAGCTTACTGACAATTCATGCTTGTATACTTATTGCATATTTATTTTTTGTATTTTCCTTTGATTTCACAATCTTCAATAAATGTCTAATTTTCCAAGACTGCCTGCAGTGAAGTCCTATCCCCAGAGATCATATTTTATTAGTTTCTTAAGCAAGTTATACAATTAAAATCACCTCTTCTTGTCCACCCATCTGCTTGTTTCTGCTTTTCTTCCTCTCTGCTGGATTTGGTGTAGAAATCCTCTCTGCTTCCACCCTCCCCTCCCTGTCCACTGCCCTAAACTCTCCCCCACCGTTCTGTCTATCCTCTCTGTCAGGGTCCAGGGGCCCCTTCTGTTCACATGGCTCTCAGCCCACCTGTACTGCCTCCATCTGTCAGCAAAGCAGCCCAGCAGCCCACAAACCTGGAGGAGGAAATTCTCCTCCGAAGAATTGACGTCACTAGGTGTTCTCCTGAGAGTTATGCCCTGAAAAATTAGCTACACTGGGGAAGAATAAAGGGCACTTCAGGGTGGCATAGAAGCATGCCTTCCCCTGGCATTAATAAAGAACTTCTCCCCCGCGCAGCCGCATTTTATTCTGCCATTTGGAACATGATTCCATATCAACCGGAAAATGCAAGTAAAGCAGGAATGAACAAAAAAGGCAATGATCTCAAGGCCAGCTAGAACATTTTAAATATTCAAATTTTAATGCATAAAGTAATCAGAGAGGTAAAGTCATTTTTCTAAACCTAGCATCATCAAATCTATTTGTAACATTTCCTCTTACACTTTGAATTCAACTTGGGCAATTATTTTTCATTCACTATTCTTTTCTCTGGCACTGTTAGCAAAGAAGTCAGTCATATGCTAGAGTTCTGAGAAACATGAACTTTTATTATTAACATTCCTTTTCTCACATATATATAGAGAGGATGGGAGAGAGAAGTTCTTCAATTGACTAGTAAGTAAAACTCTGTTTCGAATATGAATTTGATTCATATTCAATCCAGATATATGCGTCAGTTTAGAGTGTCACATGCCAAGTGGAGAACAGAATGGTCACAGCCAGCCATGGTAGAGAGTATTTCTTGCCAGAAATAAACAGGGCCTAGAAAATAATGACGGCACCTGAATTTGTACATTATAATCCCTGGATGTACACGACAGCCTCTTGGTTCTGATGTTCCTTTGCTTATATCCTGCATGTGTGCGAACCTCTGCAGCGACCCTGTTTATATGGCCCCTGCACAACATTGTCAAGACACATTTCCATTTTCCAAGTGACTGCTGCCACTGGGCCGCAGTCTGTGCTCATTTCTCGAGTAGCTAAACCCTTTGACACTGTGGTTTTTAATTAAAATTACATTAAAGTTAATCAACCAGAAAGAGGTTGCTGTAGAAAGCAGGTTTGATTGCAACCTGCAAAGGGCACAGAGGCTGCCAACTTGCTAAAGATGTGCCTGCAGATGCCAATCTGCCTGCATAAGCCCCACAGTTATAGAGTGGCTGATGAGAGGCCAGTTTTGCTTGCATTTTCCTTGGGATTGTAAAAAAAAATCACAATAGCAGCAGCTTGGTATAAAGTTAGAAGCAAATAAACCTCTCCAAAACACACTGGCCCTGCATTTCTGCTAACTGCCCAAACCATTGATGCGAAAATGTCATATCCCAACTGTTTCATCTTCAGTCTCCGTTAGGCTCAACTGGGACTCATTAGCTTTGCTGTTTGAGGAGGTCACAGATATTCTTAGATAATCTGGTCTTCCACTGGCTGAGTTTCTGGCAAATGGTGCTCAGTGTTTGGTTTTAATTTGGTTTGTAATAAATAAATATATTTCTTAAAAATCTTACAGAACCCCTTGCTTTTTCTCCAGTGATTCTGCAAAGGGGCTTTACCGAAAATTAATATGCACTGCACTGCCTATCTTCTATAATTTGGACCAGTGCTATCAACTACACACAAAAACATTTATTTATTACCTAATTACTAAATATTACGGTAATACTGAGTCTAAATTTTACATCTTATTTATGTTCATTTTCTCTGTGCTTAATCACTTTAACAAAGTGAGCCAGAGTGATAGCACAACAGATAGGGAATTTGCCTTGCATGTGCAAACCCAGGTTGATCCCCAGCATCCTATATGGTCCTCTGAGCCTGCCAGGAGTGATTTCTGAGAGTAGAGCCAAGAGTAACCCTGAGTGCTTGTTACCCCTCCCCAAAGCCAAATGCTAATTTTACCTGATTGTCAGAGCAGCCCGCAGTTGGGAGGGGTCTGTGGTTGGTAATTTAAGGGGTTGCCTGGGAGTAGGGAGGATTAGTGTATGCAACTGATTCAAGAGATCCAAAAGACCCCCAACAAAATAGAAAAAAATATAAAAATTCCAAGATATGTTGTAATCAGAATGCTAAAACCAAATGTAGAGACAGAATCTTCAATAAAGTAATATCAAAGAATGAACTCACATACAAAGAAAACCCCATGAGATTCTTAACTGACCTATAATTTGAGACTATGCATTAGAAAAGAACGGAATGGTGAGATATAGTGAAAAAGCTGAATGAAATAAATGCCTTGCCAAAATACTCAATCCAAGTGGATCATCATTAATATTTAAAGGAATAATACAAAATTTCATAGACAATCAACAACTTATGAAATTTGTCATCTTGAAATCAGTTCTGTAAGAATCATTAGAGAAACATCTTTAAAAGAGACAAGATGAGTTACTCAATTATACTAACTTTAATACAATAATGTGGAATGTTTTATGCATTAATGATATTGTAAATAACAGAAACTAAAACAATAATAATAATAATGTTTATCACTTAAAATTAGATACAAGGTCAGAGCTATAGCACAGGAGGTAAGGTGTTTGCCTTCCAAGTGGCTGATCTAGTTCTGAACCCATCTCATATGGTCCCCAGAGCCTGCCAGGAGTAATTTCTAAGTAAAGAACCAGAAAATTAAGTGCATTATTGTATTAATCTCCAGAGACAATAGAGATGGGGGCCAGTGGATTGGCTCACAACATGAAGCTCACCACAAAGAGTAGTGGTGCAGTTAGGGAAATAACTACACTTACAACTATCATGGCAATCTTAATAAGTAGAGAGGTAGAATGCCTGTCTCAAATACAGGCAGGGATTATGGGAGGAGGAGATGGGGGGCATTGGTGGTGGGAATGTTGCACTGGTGAATGAAGGGTGGTTTTTGTGACTGAAATCCAACTATAGTCATGTCTGTAATCATGGTGTTTAAATAAAGATATTATTAAAATATATAAAACAAGGCCGGAGAGATAGTGTGGAGGTAAGGCGTTCGCCTTGCATGCAGAAGGATGGTGGTTCGAATCCTGGATCCCATATGGTCCCTCCATGCCTGCCAGGGGCGATTTCTGAGCATAGAGCCAGGAGTAACCTCTGAGCGCTGTCGGGTGTGACTCATAAACCAAAAAAAAAATAATAATAAAAATAACTATAACTATAAAAATAACCTTGAGTGACACGAGGTGTGGTCCTAAAAACAAAATATAATTAGACACAGATATGTGTATGCCCTCTAGATTATGATTAAGATGACATTCAATAGATAAACACTTCTTGAAAACTTATAGACTCACATAAAATATATTGTACTATACTTTCCCCAAAAACTTTCAGAGGGGCCGGAGAGATAGCATAGAGGTAAGGCATTTGCCTTTCATGCAGAAGGACAGTGGTTCGAATCCCGTCATCCTATATAGTCCCCTGTGTCTGCCAGGGGCGATTTCTGAGCATGGAGCCAGGAGTAACCCCTGAGCTGCTGGGTGTGACACAAACAAACAAACAAACAAACAAACAAAAATTTTCAGGGAAAGCATTAGTTTTTAACTATTATTACAAATTGTATAAAGTATATTAACTCAATCAACAAATAGTTAATTATTACCTAATATGAACTAAACATGCAAGTGTGAAAATTGAATCAGTGGAAAAATTGAAACAATTTCTGTTCTTTTGTTTCTGAGATATTAGGTAAAAAAAATAAAAACTATAAGTTTAGGAATGATATGGAAATATTGTAGGTTCTTTCTCTCCTCTGATGAAAGAATTTCAATAGTTTGGATATCCAACTGTCTGGAAATTCTTCATGTTCAAAGCATATCTATTTTTTTTAACAATTTTTATTGTGACCAAAAGTGAATAACAAATCTTTGACAGTAATATTTGAAGTACATAGTGAGAATGAATCAGGGCCATTCCCACCACCAGGGTTGTCCTCCTTCCACCCCTTTTCCCAGCATGTGTCTGTTCCATATCTCCCTCCTTTGTCCCCCAGAGTACTGATGTAACTGTTCCTCTCTGAGTATAGTTTGTAGTAGATAGGATATGGATTCTGTTGTTGTTGACTTCGGATTTGGTGTTTAAGTTTGATCATTTTTTATTTCCACTCAATGTTCAGATGGCTGTTTGGTCCTGGTACCATTTGTTTTTATTTCCCCCCTCAATTCATGTGGCAGATTCAAGTTGTGTGGTTTTACTGGAAGAAGACAAACAACAACAAACAGGGACTACTAAAAAAGAAAAAGCACAGTCAACAAAAAAAAAAAATCACCAAATAATAACCACAAGAGTGAAAAAGAAAAGACAGATAAAGAGAAAAAGAAAAATTTATAAAAAGAAAATAAAACAAAGCATATCTTAAATGGTGGACTGTGCTGATTAACTTGACTGTCTCATTCCTATTAACAAAGTAATACTGCCCTAGCTTCTATTGAGTTTAGGTTGACCATGTGGCTCAGTTTTAGTCAATTATATCTAAAGAAAGTTAAGCAAAAAGTAGACTCTTCAAATATATTTCTTCTGTAATATAAGAATAAAGATCCCTGAGAGAGATCTTTATTTCTATGTAACAGGTGCACTATTTCCTACCTTAGAGTTATCAAGGCTAATTGGAGCTCAGCGGCCAACTTGAGATCATAAAATATTTGTACTAAGACAAAGATTCTAAGGATGGCAAATTAGAAAGATTAAATAGAAATTGGCACTTTGAGGACAGCTTTGAGCAACTGCCCTCAGCTTAGAATCTATACATTATTGTGTAAAATAATTAACATAGTACTTAGGGCACTATTGGAGTACTCAAAACCAAAGGTAACATATTAATCCACTACTGTTGGATATAATTTTTGTTTGCAAAGGGACATAGTGCAAAAGAAGAGCTGTTAAGATCTACAAAGGGGAATGCTTAAAAAGAGGGATTTCCTGGGGGCTGGAGAGATAGCATGGAGGTAGGATGTTTGCCTTGCATGCAGAAGGACGGTGGTTTGAATCCTGGCATCCTATATGGTCTCCCGAGCCTGCCAGGAGCGATTTCTGAACATAGAGCCAGGAGTAACCCCTGAGAGCTGCCGGGTGTGACCCAAAAACAAAAACAACGAAAAAGAGGAATTTCCTCACCTAGAAGTTGAGGCATAGGGCCCGAGTAGTAGCACAGTGGGAGGGTGTTTGCCTTGCATGTGGCTGACCCAGGACAGAGGACAGTTTGATCCCTGGCATCCCATATAGTCCCCAAGCCAGGAGCCATTTCTGAGCTCAGAGAAAGTATAACCCCTGAGCACCGCCAGGTGTGGCCCCCTCCCAAAACAAAACAAAAAAGAAGCAGAGGGCTGCAGTATAAGACTGCTATTTTGGAGGGTGACCCAAATGTAGAAAGTTCTGAAAGCAGCTTCTCCACTTTGGGTTAGATCCGTCATGTAGCTTCATGATGTGTGAAAAGACCTCTGTGAATTCTACATATGATTGGCAGAATGGGACACAGAGTTTCTTGAAGGGCTACCATCTGTGGAAATATAAGCATAGCCTTTTCCTTCGATGAAGAGGTTACTTGCAATTTTCAACCAGATCTATTAAGTAGCTGTTTCTGAGCCTATGTACCTTCTTGAAAGTATCATTTGGTAGTTGTGTGGGGCTCTCCTTGGGTAATTATTTGTTGTTGTTGGTTTTGGGTCACATTCGGAGACGCTCAGGGATTACTCCTGTCTCTGAGCCCAGAAATCGCTCATGGCAGGCATGGGGGACTACATGGGATGCTGGGATTCGAACCATCATCTCAGCTGCGTGCAAAGCAAACACTCTACCACTGTGCTACCAGTGCCGCTGTGCCATCTCTCTGGCCCCGGTATTTTTATTAAGACCAATGTGAATTGCTAGTCTTTCACAGTTATATTTAAGGTACATAGTGACAGTGAGTTAAAGCAATTCCTACCACCTGCGTTGACCTCCCTCTGCCACTGTTTCCGCATGCATACTTTCACCATTAGCTCCCTGGATTGCTAATATAGCAGGTCCCTTTTGTGTATAGCTTATTGTAGTTTGGGTCTCTTGATTTTTTTGTCATTGACTTTGGTTGAGTATTTAGGTCTGATAATTGTTTATTTCTACTCAATGCTCATGAGACTGCTTTGCCTCTACTACCATCCACTTTTTTTTTTTTAATCTATTTCAGGAAGTCATAGTAATATGAGGCCGAACAAAATGATTCCTGCTCTATGGTTTTCTTTTTGTTGTTGTTGTTTTTTGTTTTTAAAGAAAGCTGACTTTCTAGAACTATAAAATAATTTAAAAGATAAAGAGAAAAAAATGGGGGGCCTGATTTGGCAAGTTTGTTTCTTTTTTGTTTTGTTGTGTTTTGCTTTGTTTGCATAGGTACAGTAAGAATTGAGGAAATTATAAATGAAAACTCCCTTGGCCTAAGAGGTATAGGATGTCTTTACCCTTGATGCCTATTGTTGTGAGACTGACTACAGGCTCTGGACATGTTCATTGTCAAACTCCTTAAGGTAAATTTAGGAAATTTAAGAGAATAATGTTAGGGATAAGAAGTCAAATGAGGGCATGGACTTATTTTGTTGTTTAATAATTGTGTTTTGAGGGTCCCATGTGAATGTTCAGTGATCTCTGAGAATAATAGAGGATACCAGGCCAAAGTAATAGCACAATGGGTATGGAGTTTGCCTTGCATACCGCAAACCCAGGTTTGATATCCAACATCCCATATGGTCCCGAGCCTGCAAGGAGTAATTTCTGAGTGCAGAGCCAGGAGTAAGAGTTCCTGAGCACCACAAGGTATGACCCAAAACCAACAAAAAAGAAAAAAAATAGGAGATACCAATGACATGTTTGATTTGTCATTCATTACAGAATGACTGAAAAGTTTTACTAGTGTAGTCTAATCCATTATCAGTTTTGATGGCATGGGGAATGTCCATGACAAAAAGGCATTGTGACAAAAAGAAATGGCTTTGGCTCTCTCAGAAATTATAGGGAGCCCATATAAAGCAAGAATAAGTGTCAATGATTTCATGAAGAAAAGGTTTGTTTGGGAAAAAGGTGACATGTGTAATATTCATTTGCAATAATTTGTCTTCAGACCTCAGACTCCAACCACATAAGGGTACAATGTAAAAGGCAGGACAAGCAGACAATTTTCCTGGTCTGTCTTAATGGAATGTGATAATGTACATGGAGGTGATGGGCATTTGTGTGTAGGGCCTGATGCTTTTCTACAGGTGAGGTAAAAATAGGCACTGCTAGGTGGTCAGCATTTTGGTTTCCTTGAACCATTGGCTCAGGGAGACAACAATGAGATTTATTATGAGTAATTAAAATAGAATCAGAGAACTTTCATAAAAAATAACTTGTACATGCTGAAGCAAATCCTAAACCACATTGTTATGAGAATTTGGGAAAGCAGTGATGATTTTAGGGAAAGGAACAACCATATAGGCTAAGTTGCTCACCATGTTTTACCAGTCTGATACATGGAAGAGTAAATAAATAAAGATGAAAAGTTTTACCTATTGGGCAGAGTTATAGTTGTTATACACTGTTGTGTTTAGGGAGGGGCCAATGATCCCATCTCTCCCTGAGGAAGAACCATCAATATACCAGAGCATTGGGAAGGGGAGGGGAGAAGATGGTGGAAGAGGTTAAAAAAGGGAGTCCTAAAAAAGTCCCAAGCTTTTCTAGCTGGGTAGTAGAAGGAAAGTTCTCCTGAGAAATAAATTAAATCTCTGTGAAGAACATCATTGATGGGCAAAATAGTCAATATTTTTTCTTAGGGATGGGGAGAAAATGATATGAGAATTATATCCCAGTAGAGCATACACTCACAGAATCCCTTTAATTATAAGGGTGGCCATTAACTCCAAAAATGGTATTGAGGCTAAGTGCTACAAAAACTTTCAATTCTGGGGCAAGTAGAGAGGCCAAGCCTAAGAAAAGGATGATAAGTTGGGCAATATGCTTTCCCTTTTCAAATGTCCAAACTGTTTCCCCAGTTAATCAGAATCGAATACCCTGACATGAACATTGATGCCCTTAAGAGTCAGACTGCTTCTCCCCAGGAGAAGGCCTATAGTGCCTGGTATATTTGGCCCTCTTATACCTTATTTTAATTTGTAGGGGCATTGGGGTCGTGCTATCATAATGGTTTTAGGGCAGGGAACATCCAAGGCAGCACTCTGTTCAGTGGCAGGTTGCAGCAAATCTATTTACCAAGCTCTGGAAGCCTAGTCTGAGGGGTGCAGTCAGGAGAGTCCCCTGACTCTATGGAACCTTAAATTGGCCCCTTAACAAGTTTCTTGAGACAGGATTATTAGGTGGTGGTCTCAAGAGTCAGGGCTGGAAGTTTCTTGTATTCCTGGGGAAATGTCCCAATTCACTGCAACTAAAATATTTACCTTGAATTTGTGAGGCATGGGACTGACCCCTTCTCCAATTTTACTGCAACAGGATTTCCAGATGCATGGGGAAAATCTCTTGTCCAATGATTTCCCCTGCTGCAACTTAGTCAAGGGTCCTGTAGGCCCTCAAAAGGTTTGGAGAGGCTCTTCATTTCCTATGGAGATAGCCTGATTTATTATAATTGAAACATTTATTCTTAACTTGCCTCTGGACTGCATAAGCCTCAATAGCATGAATAACATGCACCTAATGTTTAATAGAACCAACATTCCTCCACACCTTTAAATAACCCATAACATCATATCTTTACTGATGGAGCACAAAATAACCTAAAGATCTTTATTAGAATTCTCAAAAGCTGGTCCTTCCAGTCCTCCTCTCTTTTGTCTCTGAGAATTATTGCAAAAATGTCTTTCCTTTTTCTTAAAACCCATCCATGAAGGGCCAGATAGATAGGATGGAGGTAAGGCATTTGCCTTTCATGCAGGAGGTCATCGGTTTGAATCCCCATGTCCCATATGGTCCCCAGTGCCTGCCAGGAGCAATTTCTGAGCCTGGAGCCAGGAATAACCCCTGAGCACTGCTGGGTGTGACCCAAAAACCACACACACACAAAAACCCATCCATGAGTGAGGAGGAAGATTTGGGACATTGGTGATGGGAATGTTGCACTAGTGAAAGGGGGTGGGGGAGCTCTTTACATGACTAAAACCCAACTACAATCATACTTGTAATCACAGTGTTTAAATAAAGATATTAATTTAAAAACCCAAATTCTCAAAAGCCAATTATTTTAGCAGGTGTTGTTGAGTCTATTTTACACTTACCCTATTTTTGATTTTGCCTGACAGTTTCCCAATAAATTCTGCATTTGGCTTAAAAACTTCCTCAAAAGATCTTACATACTTACTTTAAATTCAACATCAACACCAATATTTTTCCAAAGCCAAAATGCTGCCTCATAGACATGAGCTAAATGGCACAAGGCAAGGCAACTTGCTTTTCTGTGTCCTTCTACTCTCCCTTACCTATTAGCATGTCATAAGTCAAGTAATCCACTAAAAATTGCCTCCCAAAATGACATAAGGCATAGAGTTTTGTCTTGGCCTTTTCTCACTGAACCACATTTTCCATTGTATATATTGAGAAGGGCTTAGGCAGGATTTAGTAACCACATGAGAATCCTGGAGATTCCAAAGTGCACTTTCACTCCAGCCTGTAAAGTATTCATTGCAGTAAAGAGACACAGGTCAATACAAAGTATGGGTCTTTGTAAGGTGGCTGAATGAGTTTATTTTCAAGCCTTCACAAGATGGAGGCTGATTATCTTCCATATGGACAGGGAAGTCAAGGCAAAGCTCATGAAGTCTAGGGGAATAGGCCATTTATGAACTGATAACAGTTTTAACTGCAAGCTTTGCTTGAAATACAGCTAGGATAAGAAGCATTTCAACTGAGATGTTTAGTCTCTGTGTCTGAAGAGGTGGTAGTAGCCTAATCACATACATCTTCCTCACATGATGTACTGGAAGTTGGGAAATGGAGCTCTCCAATTTGATGCCAGTAATGAATGATGAATTACCAGAATTCATCTCTACTGGAAAGCCACCCTTCTTCCTCTCTCAGGGCATGTGCACTAGAGAATCTCTTCTTTGTGGAGTGGGTGTTGGACAAGAAAGGACTGAGGGGGTAATATTCCCAGTTGGATTCTTCTTTATTAGTACAGTCCAAAAGTTGGATGATGGACTTAATAATATCATAAGATACCCAAAATTGTAGTGAATCTAATCCCCTTCTTATGTAACCTGTAAACAATGTCCTTGACTCTTTCCAAGTTTTTTTTTTTTTTGTCTCTAAGCAGCCCTCATTGGGGAACCAATAATTAATTTCAGAGACAATTTTAAAGCATTGTCACTTTGTCTGTTGTCTATTGGCCAAAGCAACTTAAAAGTTAAGTTCAGCTTTAAGGGATAGATAAATAACCCACCACCCATAGGAGGAGCTTCAAAAGGGTCTATAAACTAAATCAAATTTAACTTGAGGGGCCCGGAGAGATAGCACAGCGGTGTTTGCCTTGAAAGCAGCTGATCCAGGACCTAAGGTGGTTGGTTCGAATCCCGGTGTCCCATATGGTACCCCGTGCCTGCCAGGAGCTATTTCTGAGCAGACAGCCAGGGTGTGGCCCAAAAAAAAAACAAAACAAAAAAAAAAACAAAATTTCTTGAGACGTTATGGTCTAAATCAACTTATTCAGCAAAGGAAGTCATTTCTAACCCCTACATTGTTCTTTTCTGGTAGAGAAAAACTAGTCTGGTATAGGAAAACACATGAACAATCAATAAATGTGAAAGACAACTTTTCTAAAGAACATACTCTTAGGATTAGAGTCATAATACCTTGCATGCATTCAACCAGGCTCAATCCCTAGAACCTCATATAGGTCTTGTGCTCTTTAAGAGTGATCACTGGGTACAGTATCAAGTGTAAGCCCCGAGCACTAAAAAGGCATGAGAAATGTAGTTTTCACTTCCAGCACATTTAAAGATCTTTTATTTGTTTGCTCTGAGGCCATACCTAATGATGGCCAGTGGACCATATGGGATGCTAGTGATCAAACCTTATCCACTGTACTATCTCTCTCGCCCCCAAAGTTTTCTTAAATAAATAACTCTTGAAGTTGTTATCTAACATATAACCAAGATTCTTAAAGGATTGATAAATACACTTAAATAGCAACTTTATAATAATTCAATAGTAGTTAAAATTTGATAAGTAAAAAATTGTGTTTTAAATAGAAAATTAAAACTTCTGTATTTTTACAGCAAGCAATAAAATAACACATAATAAAATTTTGCTTGGATTCTAGCAGTTGTTAAAGCTTTGCCCCATTCTACACCTGTGAAAAATAAACTTTACAATAAAGAAATGCTTATACAACTCTTTTCAGAAATGACAGTAAACTACATTATTGACAGAATCAGCAAGTTAATTAAAATGTTTGTTATTATGGTGTTAATAAACCTGGCATATTTTCAACATAGATTGACACTATGCAAACTGATACTTTTCAGTAATAAAATATGTCACAAAAATCTGGATGAAAACTCTGGCTATCTACGTTAAATCTTACTTGAAAATGTTAAATGCTATTATAAATGTTCATAATAAAATTATGTTTTCATAAAATGTATTTAGAGAGTGAAGATGTAATAGTAAATTGTATACTCTACCTTCTGACTTTAGAGAAAAAAGTTACCAACAGATCTAATTATTCTTGGGAATAAAAATGTTTAAATGAATAAATATACTTTGGATAATAGAACTAAGTGTTTTATTTGACTTTTATTCATTTAGAAAATATTTACTAATCTTATATTTGGTGGTATTTACATCTATACAGATTAGACTATGTGGCACTAGATAGACAAATATGCCAACTCCATGTAGTTTCCCTTAGTAGTTTGATCAGAATTAAATGAAAATCTAAAAAAATATTAGACTACAGTAAAATACAGTTTATTTTAAAGTTGTAATAGCTTAAATTAAATTTATAAAAATATACATTATTTTTATTAATAAATACCAATTTACTTGTTTTTTTCTTTTTCTAAAGTTTATTAAGACATTATAATTTACAAAGTTGTTCCTAACAAAATTGTTTTAGACAATGTCCCAACACCAATCCTATAACCAGGATAGATCAATGCCTCCCAAGTTATGAAATGACATTGTAGTATAGAATATCATTTTTGTCACCAAGCATATTAAAATTTTTTTTAATTTTTAGGTTCTGTTGTACAGATTAGGATTCTAAACTGAACATAAGAAATCCAGCCACTTATAGATAAAATGGTAAAAGCATCAACTCCCCTCTTATATGACCATTTCTAAGGATCCAATTACCCCTTCCTTGGAGAAAATTTTTATATAATTTTTATTATGACCAATGTGAATTATAAGTCTTTAACAGTTATTCTTAAAGTACATAGTGACAGTGAATAAAATTTTAAGTGCAAGACATAATAGGAAAAACTACATAGGAGAAGAAATCAGAGGGAGGGGATTAAGTAACAAGAATATCAACAGCAGAGTTCTCAGGTAAGTGATCACTATCCACAAGAAGAAATAAAAATAGTTATATTTCTATAGATACTATTAAAGTACACATTGCAATGATGGATTAATTACATGACTGGGGCCAGAGCTATAGCACAGCAGTAGAGCATTTGCCTTGCAAGCAGCCTATGCAGGACGGACCTGGTTCTTTCCCTGGCATCCCATATGGTCCCCTAAGCCAGGAGCGATTTCTGATAGATTTCTGAGCTCATAGCCAGGAGTAAACCCTGAGCATCATCGGGTGTGACCCAAAACAAAAACAAAAATAAATCATACATGACTGTATCATGATTTCTATTATCACTTTTTATGCATCATTAGCTATTTTTGTTTTTTCTTCATAGAAAAATGTCAGTGTAAATGAAGAGATCTTCATTGAAATCTGAGTCAGTTAACATGCAAGGCAAGTGCATGGCATCCAGTCCTCTCTCTACAGCCCTTTTCTTTTCTTCTTAATAAACCATATAAAAGTACATGATGTAAGGTAGAAGATCACCATTTTTTTCTGCACCCAATATAGTAAACTCTGATCTAAGCAAGTATTTTTTCAATGGATTTTAAATGAGTGATTAAAATTTTGAGGAACAGAATATATACATAGTATTAAGCTATTACAAAAGTTACAAAAGAAGTCATAGTTTTGCAATGAAGAAAGTTCATGAAAACCAACTTACAGAAGCATGCACTCTTAAGATAGTTAAATACATAGGAAATTCCTTGAACATGTTTCTTGATTTATTTTCTAGTACCTATGTAAAAAAAAGTAAATAAAAAATGACAGCTAACAAGAAAAGATAGTGAGACAAAATACAACAGAAAAAAATAGCACCTTCCTTTCATTTAAATCAAAAGAAATTGGATATTACAAGGTGATATATTTCTACATTGAGTATATGGACTAACTAAAAAGCCAGTCTCCAAAAGCCTTCCTAATAGATTAACAAGAAAGAGCATGAATATGATTCCTACATTATTCATGTGTAGAAATACTTTTAGCTATAGAAATCAGTGGGGAAAGAACTATAAGATGTGACAATTAGAAATGGGTGGGTTTCTGAGCAAAGGCCTTAAGGAGGAGAACAAAGATAGAAGCAGTATAAGTACTGGCTATAGCTATAAAACCTAAAAGTTTTAAAGAGCATGGCAATGTCTGCTAAATATATTTCATTATGATAAAAAAAGAATGCCACTGTTAAACATTAATTGTCATTGTTAGAAAATATCAAATGTCATTTTAAATATTAAATGCCTTTTATTTGCCAGACAATGGAAAGGCCTTAGGAAGTTAGCTATAGATAAGACATAAGCCTGTTTTCTGCCATTGATTCTGGCATAGAATTAACTGGAAGTATTAAGTTTAAAATATTGAATTAATAGATGTACATGGAATCTGTGAAATAAGTCAGAGGGAGAGAGACACCCACAGAATAGTTTCACTCATCTATGGGTTTTAAGAACAAAAAAAGGCGGGGCCGGTGAGGTGGCGCTAGAGGTAAGGTGTCTGCCTTGCAAGCGCTAGCCAGGGAACCAAGGTTTGATCCTCCGGGGTCCAATATGGTTCCCCCAAGCCAGGGGCAATTTCTGGGCGCTTAGCCAGGAGTAACCCTTGAGCATCAAAGAGGTGTGGCCAAAAACAAAAACAAAAACAAAAAAATTTAAAAAAAAAAAGAACATTATTAAAAGACATTATTGAAATAATTCCCAGAAATGAGGGCTGGAAGGACCAGCTCACAATATGAAGCTCACCACAAAGAGTGATGAGTGCAGGAAGAGAATAACTACACTAACAACTATCATGACAATGTTAATGAGTGAGAGAAGTTGAATGCCTGTCTCAAATTCAGGCAGGGGTTGGGGAGGAGGTTAGGGGTCATTGGTGATGGGAATGTTGCTCTGGTGAAGGGGGAGTGTTCTTTTCATGACAGAAACCCACTGCAATCATATTTGTTGTCATGGTGTTTAAATAAGGATTATTTAAAAAATAAAATGTATTTTCCAGGAAAAATAAATAAAATAAAATATTGTATTAAAGGCTCTGTAATCAGGGAAAAATAGGGTCTCCAAGATTCAAACCATTCAAAAAGTCCTCAAAATTCTGATCATCTTTAATTCCATCTAATAAGCAGTTTGTGTGACTAGAAAATTATTCAATTATCATGAGGCATTATCACATATCCGTATCAAATAGCCTGTATTAGCAGTTAACTTGCTCAGCAATCTAAGATATATAAACTATTATTATCTAAGTTATTAAGATAAAAGTTCTAGAAGAGTAATAAGGGTAAAGTTATTCCTAAAATTTTAGTTAACATTCAAGGTATGGAACTACATATGCACCAAGCAAAGAGTCAACCTGTAGTCTATGAGCAATTATAGAGTTTCAAAATATAAATAAAATTTTAGATCTTCATTTTAGAATTTTATGCTAAATCAGAAGTGGCTGAGATTTGGGTCAGATTGATAAAGGAGAAAACAATCTGAAAGAGATAAGCTAATATAAAGTTAATGTAGAAACAGGAGAAAGAAAGAGTTAGGTAAGAAAGTAGAAGCAGTACTCAAACTATGGCAGAAAAATTAGAGGATGATTTGGTCCAAGAATTATGTTGATTTTATTAATGGTTGGCTATGACTGCAAGCAATGAAGGAATTCATTTTTGCTTTTAGTGTCTAGCAATCTAAGAAATGGTTTGTGATGTCACATCAGCTTGGGTTTATTTCTAATCTTGCAATTTCATGAACAAGACTTTAGCTATGAGGCACCCTAGCGCCACGTATGAGAGTCTAGATGCACTCTCCTATAGGAATAACAACACATATTACAAAGGATGTGCATTTATAAAAGTCATGGGCTCATCTGATGGTATGGAGTATAGCATATGTCAGATAACTTAAGGAAGATTGAGATGATTTTCCAGGCTTCACACATTTCAACACATCTTGTGACTCATTTCCTACAAAATATCACTTCATGTGTGTTAATATAGTGAAAGAGTTGTATATAATCTCTTACTCCAGAGCACAAAGTAGGTTTGTTTACAGCATTGGATTTATGTGTTTTCCTTTAGATACGTTTCATTACTATTATAAAAATTTGGGATCCCTAAGCTCCAAGCTATTCTCCTATAATATAATTCTATTAAATCTGCCACTAGGCCCATCCATGTTGTTTCAGCAAGAGATGAGTATAAGGATAATAGATACAGATATAGTCAGACTTATACTGCTTACTGTATCACACATAATAAACTCCTCTTTGCCTGACCCAGAAATTCAGGCTTTCTCCTATTATGCATGAAATTGTGAGAGGCAAAGCTATTAGCTTAGAAGTAGGATAAAAATCAAAGACACTTCGCAGTTATTGATGGAAAGTTTATCCAAATTCCTAATTACAGAGTGTTCAAAATAAAAGATTTGCCAACTAGAGTAGTTTTAAAATGTAATTAATTATAATTTTTTCAATCTCCTATATAATCATATCTCAATCTGCAGGTCAGACTCTTGCCTAAGATTTAAATAAATTAGTTTTCTTGATGACTTATTTAAATCTTTATAATTTTAACAGAAGTGTTATGATGAATAAGTTTGAGATGCGAGAAATACACACACACACACACACACACACACACACACACACACCCCAATACCAGAAATAATGGCAAATATTTCAGTATTCACTAATGTAGGGATTTTTTTCCTTCTATATTAAAGGAGCAAACTCCTGGTGGATCTGAGATGCGATTTAAAAGTGGAAAACGGTCCACTAAGAGATAAAATGTCTATTATATAAAATTACAGCCCTCTGAATTTTGGCTAAGAAGAATAGTCATTCACCTTTTAAACCTACTTTTGGGGTTCTTAACCATATTATAAGTATGACAAGTTGACAGTGGCTGAGACTAGATTCTGAAACATATGTGTACCCAATGAGGGGTCAGAAAAATACTTAAACACCTGCTGAAACACCTTATGAAAGATATCAATAGCAACACAATAATAGTTGGGAGACTTTAGTACTGCTCCATCACCTCTAGATAGATCAACCAGGAATGATAGGGAGTATGCTACAATAGACGCTACAGAAATTCAAAGGATCATAAAACAATACTTTGAAATTTTTTATGACATGAAAAAAAGAACCTAGAAGAAAATGGATAAATTCTCTTGGATATGAAATACTTGAACAGACCTAAAACTAATGAGGAAATTAAAATGGTAATAAAAAGCCTTCCCAAAACAGAAGTCCAGGCCCAGGTGGATTCACTAGTGAATTTATTCAAACCTTTAATGAGGAACTAGTGCCAATCCTTTTCAAATTCTTCCAGAAAATTGAAGAAACAGAAACAATCCTAAGATGTTTCTATGAAGTTAACATCAACCTGTTTGCAAAAGTAAACAGAGGCACCACAAATAAAGGAGAAATACAGGTCAATATCTTTGATTAACATAGATGCAAAAATCTTCAACAAACTATTAGCAAATAATCAACAATTCATCAAAAATATCATAAACTATGATCAAGTGGGATGCATCGATGCCTCCCAAGCATGCAAGCAATAAACAAAAATCATATGTACACAACAAGTAATCAATTTAGCACTATAGCAATAAAAGAAAATTAAAAAATATGTAACCATATTAATAATGCAGATAAAGCATTTGCTTAAATATAGCACCTAATTAAGATAAAAACACTCAACAAGACAGGAATTGAAAAAATTTTCCTCAATGTTGTCAAAGCCTTTTGCCACAACTCCACAGCAAACATACTCAGTGGGGGAAAACTAAAAGCTTTTTCTCTAAGATGTGATACAAGACAAGATTACCCATTCTCAACACTTACATTAAATAAAAGTACTGAAAGTACTTGTCATAACAATTAGGCAAGAAAAAATGATATCAATGGCATCCAGAGAAGAAAGAAAGAAGTCAAGCTTAAACAGTTTGTAGATGGCATGATACTATATTTAGAAAATACTAAAAGCTCCACACAAAAGTGTCTAGAAACAATAGATTTATATAGTGGTGGTGGGCAACAAAATAAATACACAATAAAAACCATGACTTCTTAATATACAAATAATAAAAGTGTGCCTCAGAAAACCAAAAACCTAGGAATCAAATTAAATAAAGAGTGTTGGCTACCGTGACATGACAGTGGCCATTTTTGCAAAAACCTCTCTGACATTTTCCAGTCCTACGTGCTGTTTGCTACAAAACCCCTGGGCCAGCAGGAAACAAGTAATAAATAATTTCTTAGCCCAGGAGAGAGAAAAAAAACAGCCTGGAATGAAGTTAGATTTCTCTAGTCCACATTCTTGAGTTAACAAGGTACCTTTTGTGCAGCATCGGGTTTTTACAAAAGAAATTTGCCCCACCATAAATCTGTTAAGAGTTTAGGAATGTGGCCAAACAAACTCTACCCAGGATCTAGCATGACTGCCCTTTGCCCCACTGCCCACTTTCCATATTTAGGGAATGATGTTATGTTCCTTGTTCCAACCTACCTGTCCTGTGTTTATACCTTATTTGGAATAATGAGATAGTCTGTGCACTAAAGAGAGTGATTGACACTGCCTTTTGCCTGCCCCCTGTACCTTCTCTATATTAGAAGGTGCTGAACCCCATTAAACGCTTTTGAACGGAATTCTGTCTTGGGCCTTATTATTATTAACCTCTCTTAGATTTTTTCAAGGTGTGGCTGTGTGATCTGAGCTTTGCAAAATAAAGATGTGGTTGTTCGTGAGCCTCTCGTCCACTCTCTGCTGGCCGGGCCCCTTCGGGGGGCTTACAGGACACCCGCAAAAGAGGTAAAAGACCTATACAAAGAAAACTACAAAACAGTGCTTTAAGAAATAAGAAAGGGCACAAAGAAAATTGAGAAACTGCCCCTATTCATGGGTCAGGAAAATTAACATCATTAAAATGGCAATATTTCCAAAGCATTATACATATTTAATGTAATTGCTGTAAGGATGCATTTGGGGGGGGGGAATCACACTCGGCATTGCTCTGCTCCTGGCTCTACACTCAGAAATCGCTCCTGGCAGGCTCAGGGGGCCATATGGGATGCTGGGATTATTCGAACCACTGTCCTTCAGCATGCAAGGCAAATACCTTACCTCCATGCTATATCTCCAGCCCCATAAGGATGCATTTTTAAATAAATAAAACACTCCTAAAATTATTTGGAACAATAAAACTCCACAAATAGCTCAAGCAAAACTTGGGTAACAGAAGATATGTATCACTTTCCCCAAGTTCAAACTAGTTCAAAATGATAATATTCTATGATATTGGAATACAGACAGAACCTCAGGTCAATGAAATAAATTTTAATATCCTTAGACAGACCCTCAAGTTATGACCAGTTAGTCTCTGATAAAGAAGCAAGAATAATGAAGTGGAGCAAGGAAAGCTTCTTAACAAGCAAAAAGGAGGAGAGGTTCAGATCTTTTTTTAAATTCATGAACAAAATCGAAACAAATTAAAGATCTTGATATTAGACCTGAAACCATAAGATACACAGAGGAACAACTAGGCAGAATTCTCCACGAATGACATTGAAGCTAAACGCATCATCAAGGATAAAACACCAAAGACTAAGCAAGAGGAAGCAAAGACAAACAAATGGGATAACATTAAAATAAAAATCTTTGGCTGGAGTGATAGCACAGCAGTAGTGCATTTACCTTGCATGCAGCTGATCCAGGACAGACCTTGGTTCGATCCCCTGGCATCTCATATGGTCCCTCGAGCCAGGAGTAATTTCTGAGAGTATAGCCAGGAGTAACCCCTGAGCCTAACAGGGTGTGACTCCAAAAGCAAAAATAAATAAATAAACAAATAAAAAAAGAATATTCTGGGGCTGGAGTCGTAGCACAGTGATAGGGCATTTGCCTTGCAAACGGATGACCCAGGAAGGACATAGGTTCATTCCTGGCATTGCATATGGTCCCCAGAACCTTCCAGGGGCAATTTCTGAGTGGAGATCCAGAGTAACCCCTGAGCACCTCCCAGTGTGGCCCCCCAAAGAATAAAAAATCAGAAGCTTCTGCATTACAAAAGAAATAATGACCAGGGTACAAAGACTGCCTAGGAAATAGGAAGAATTATTCACCCAATACCCATCTGATAAGAAGTTAATACCCAAGATATATAAGGTTAGAGCTTACCAAGAAAAGAAAATCTAATAACATCAAAAATGAGAAAAAGAGATAAAAAGAATCTTCCTCAAAGAAAAAATGTAGATGGTCAAAAGTGTACCAAGTCATTTATTATCAGGTAGATGCAAACAAGAACAATGGTGAAATAGCATCTCACAGTACAGAGACTGGCACACGTCAAAAAGAACAGACTATTGACAAAGATGAAGAGGAAAACTTTCATTTCACTATTGTGGATTGTTGATTGGTCTAGTCTTTTGAGAAAACAATATAGATATTCCTAAAAAGAGAAAGAAGAAATCGAGCTTTCATATGATTCAGCAATACTACTCCTGGTAATATACCCTAGTGAACCAAAACACAATGCAGAAAAGGTCTCTGCATTCCTGTGTTTGTTGCAGTACTCACAAGAGCCCAAATCTGGAAATAAGCCAAGTACCTACTAACAGATGAATGGATATAGAACCAGTGGTATATATTGGAAGGTGTTTGTCTTGCATGTGACTGATCCCAGATGGACCGAAGTTCGATCCCCCAACATCCTATATGGTCTTCCATGCCAGGAGCAATTTCTGAGCACATAGCCAGAAGTAACCCCCTGAGTGTCACCGGGTGTGACCCCAAAGTTAAAAAAATTAAAAATTAAAAATAAATATAATTGGAAACCAAACAGGTAATCTCCTTACTCTAATGGAACTTCCTTCTAATATCAAAAAATTAAATAAAAAAAGAGTGAGTGAAAGTGCTTTTTGCACTTATATCACTTGGAATGATGAATACAAAACTTTCTGAGAAGGTATCAGACTCTTTACATCTTGTGTATCAAAATAATACAGCACACCAACTATACTTTCATAAAGAGTTAGAAAAATAAGTCTCCAAATTTGTCAACTACTATTGGTAAGTGTCATTCGTTAGAAGAAAGGAGAGTTGTGGGAACTGCTGGAGAAGCAAAGAGTGTTTGCCACAAGAGTGCTGAACTCAGTCATTCAATATCTTGTTTTTGAATAATGATAATGATTGATAGATTATCTCATAGCTAATAATTATTAGTGATTACTGAGTTATATTTCATTCCTATTTTCTAATCCTTCTTTTTTAAATTTCATTTTATTAAAAACCATTGTAATCTACAAAGTCCTTCAAAGTTGAATTTTAGATATACTATAAGTCAGGGCCATCCCCACTACCCTTATTGACCTCCCTTCACTAATGTTCTCACAGTGCATCCTATAGCACCACCCTTTGGCCCATTTAAGTTTAGTTTGCTAAAGTTTAGGTCTCTTGATTTTATTATTGTTAACTTTGGCTTGGATATTTAGTTCTGACCTTATTTTCTCCACTAATGCACCTGAGACCATTTGGCCCTTGCCCCCATCCTTTCTTTTGTTTTGTTTTGATTTTTAATTCTTAATTTTATAGAAAATACAGAAATATCAGGTAAAATAAAGTTATCTGTGTCCCAAGGTTTTATGAAAAAAATTGGAGCCCCTATTTAAAAGTTGGGGAAAACAGCTATGAGTTCCTATTGGTCTTACATAGAAACTTCTTTCTATATGTAAGAGTTTCCAATTTTAGAGTCCCAAGGGGCCAAAGCTTGGAATACTGGATGGTTTGATCCCAGTTTCTGGACTTCTGGGTTGCTTCTTTGGGGCCACACAAGACTGCCCTCAGTCTTCCTCCTACTTCTGCTCTGGGATCATTCCCCAAGTGACAAGGGGCCACTGGGGGTTCTAAGGTATGAACCAAACTGACTCCTGGGCCAATGCTGCCTCTGCAAGGCCCACATGCCATTCCAGGGCTACTTTTGGATCCAGACCAAGTTTTATCACTTCAGATTACAGGAGGAGGCCCCTAAATGCCCCTGCTGTACAAGTCTGGGTGGCACTCACACCCCAAGGTGCATGACTGAAACTTCTGGTGAATTCTTTTCAGCCCCCCCTTGAAGATTCTGGATCCCAACTCCCTTTTTATTCTGACTGCGGGCAGTGGGAGCTCAGGCATTCATGGATACAGTTGTGCATCCTGAACCCGGGAAACCCAGGGATGGTACTGGGAAAGGCACTTGACTTACAGGCAGCCAAAACCACTCCTGGCACCCAACTGTTTGAAAACAGAGAAAGTTTTCCAAGAGCTGAAAAGTGGAGTTTCCTGGGCCCCAGCACTTTCTTTGCATCTTGCTATCTCTCCAAAGGCCCTCAGAGTTTATTCCTGAAAGACATCTATGTTCCTATGTTCAAAGCAGCAGGAGTCCCAAGAACAACCACGTGTAAACAAGCTAAGTCCCCACCAAATTAAACTGGGTTTCAAGATCTAGGTCTATGAACCATTCTGTCTAGAGATGTGGAAAAACATCTAGATATGGATAAAAATATCTCTATGCCAAGTGGCTGAAAATGAGCATGGTGGAAGAGTTTCCTGCTGAATCATTTCATCAGGAGAGAGACTTTTTCAGCAAAATTTCTTCAGGAGACCCAGGACAGAGCAGAGTGATAGCACAGCAGTTACTCCCAGATTTGTGCTCAGGAGACCATGTGATGTCAGAGAAAGGACTTGGACCTTATGTATGCAAAACCTGTACTTAGTCAATGAAGTCTCTTCCCTGGATCTTCTACACACAATCTGAAGTAAAAACTGAAGGGAAATTGCCCTGGCCCACCTCCAATACACACCATCCCTCTGCTAGTACCTTGGCATTTCCCATTATCCTAACATTGAGCAACAAATGGAAATATGGAGTCATTTTTCACTCCACTTTCCTGAGGTTTGGCTTGGTTTGGGGGACATTTCTGTTCATTGGTTCCAGGAGACATTTCAGCATGCTATCAAGGTGCCTTATTGAGAGACATTGCTGCCTCCTGGATCAAGGTGGCTCACTTGACTGTCATTTCTGTCCCTCTGGGCAAGGTGCCTTATACCTCTGACTAGCCATCCTAGTTTGGGGGTCATTTCTGGCCACCATTTCTGATCAAGGTGTTGAGTTTGGGGATTATTTTATGCCCCCTCCCCGATTAAAGGTGCTGAATTGGGGCAAAATGTCTTCCTAATGCAGATGTAGACATTGGGGGACATTTTTGACATCCAGTTCAAGTGGTGCAGTGAACTTGTCTTGTTTGGCTGATATAACCTAAAGTTCATTAATAGAATCAGGAACAACATTCTTACTGACATGTGTATAACATTGACAGCAGAATGAAAGTTTATCAGGAGAGTTTGACCTTCCCTCTATTACAAAGATTGGAACTCCACACATTTCATTCACTATGCAGTTGAGTCCTGAGGGCAGAAGTAGTAAAGATTTGCCAGGATTAGGGAGTATAACAATATTTTAAGTGGAGGCATTGAAATTAGTGGACATTCTCAGGGTAGAGTCTGCATTTCTCAGATATGACAAACTTACAGTGCTGAGTGGCTGATAGTAAGATGAATAGATTCTCCTGGAAGGAGAGTAAAAAGGAAGACAATATTGGGCTCCACAGCTCAGGGAAAGGAAACCACAGACTCCATAGCTCATGAATCTCAAGCCCCAGGATCCACCTCTCAGTGAGTACAGCTTATAAACCCAGAGCCAAGGGAGCAGCCGCCACTAGATCTGCAGTCCAGAGACCCTGTATATGTCGCACAGGGGCTACAGAGAAACATGGACCTTGGCTGAAAGCTGGACTTCTGACAGGGACAGGACAACACAAGGGACGTCTGACACCTGGTGGGCTCACAGATGGTCTCCCCAATTCTGGTTGGCAGTGCTGGGAGATGGAACTTCAGGAAAGGTTCCTCATGAAATAATTCCAGCTCACGTTACCATGACACTGAAAAGGAACCTAGATCATTCAGCTTCCTGGCAATTTGTTCTTAAAAATCACCAAGGATATACTTGCCAATGCTTAGGGAGCCACTCCAGTTCTGGGGGTTCAACTCATCTTAATACATGCAAGGGCTCAGAGTTCTGAACTTTTCTACTGTATTTGGAACTTTCACTGCAAACAACTTGAAAAAGAAATAGCCCAAATGCTTGTCATTGATAGAGATGTTGAGTACACAAAGAACAAAGTGTGGATGACAAGTGTTACACCATCTGCAAGACCGCAAAGATGATTTAAGATTTAAAATGGAATTGTATTGTGAATATAAATGACCTTACAATGGATGACTATCTTGACTGGGTCTAATGTATTCACAGGAATTATTATAAACTGTAAAGACAGATAAGAGAACTAGGAAAGTAACAGTGTGAGGATTATGACTGATATTGCTGACTTTAAAGATGGAAGGTACCAGGAAAGAAGATAAGGACCTCTATGAACTGGCAGAGAAAGGGAATTTCCAGAAACTGTCATTATGCTGAGGCCTTCATTTTAGTCAAATCACGATGCACAAAAATATGATGTCTTAATTCATGGTTGTTGTGACCTCAAAATGGACAATATGATGTAACATACTATGATGTCATAGCTTACAATTTTAACATCACTGTGGTTGTGTAGCTATGATGTCACAATTAGTGATTGTGACATTAAAATGGACATTATGCTGCACAACACTATGACATCATTATATGGTTGTGACATCACAATGGGCAACATGAGGAACCATGACTATGATGTCAAGGCAGTTGAAATGTTGCCCGTGAACATTATGATGCACACTGCTGCAAGGTCACAATTTATGATTGTGGCATCACAATGGACATTATGTTGTGCTACTCTATGATGTCTTAATTCACTTTTCTCACATCAAAACAGACATTATTATGCACCATAATTATGACAGCATAGTTCACCATTGTGACTTCACAGTGGGCATCATGATGCGCACCACTATGATGTCCTCTTTTGCCATTTTACATCACAATGAAATAATGATACGCAACACTATAAATCATAATTCATAGTATATTATGTACATTATGATACACAAAAATCAGATGTCTTAATTCACAGTTGTAATGTCAAAAGGACATGATGATGCTCTATCCACAATTGTGATGTCTCCAAAGACACATTACACACCATGATAAAATCACTGGTTCATGATTGTGATGTAACAGTGAACATTATGTGTAACACTATAATGTCACAGTGAAAGGACTATAGGTCATAACTCATAGCTGTGACGTTAAAATGGACATAATGCACAAATTATTATGTCATAATTCATGGTTGTGATGTCAAAACAGACACTATGATGCACCATGATAACGGTGGCACAAACTACAATTTTCAAAACAAACAACAACAACAAATTTCTTACATTACTGATTGGTCAACCAACAACCTTTAAACTTAAGTTGTAATTGTATATTTTCTGTCAGATTTTGTGTATACTTCAGGACCAAACCTGAGTTTGAATTATTCAGAGTAGCTGCAAAATAAGGCCATATTCTTCACTAGGCTGGATTTCTATAAATTGGTCTGTTTTCTGACTTTATAGGTTAAACAGAGAGCCTGTGTTTCCTTTAATTTCTCTCTTTTTTCTTTTTCAAGCTCCGCTAGACAATACTGCATGGTGTAGACTCCTTTTATAGTGCTCACTAGCATATTGCTTAGTATTGTAGTCTTGAAAATTATGATTGTTTTAAAATAAGTTTTAAGATAGCACAGCTGTAGGATATTTACCTTGCATGCAGCCCCTTCAGGACAACAATGGTTCGAATCCCTATCTCATATGGTTCCCTGTGCCTGCCAGGAGCGATTTCTGAGTGCAGAGCCAGGAGTAACCCCTGAAAGTTGCCAGATGTGACCCAACCCTCGCAATCCAAAATTATGCTCTGTAGAAATGTTACTAAAGCACTGTGATTACAAGATTGTTTTATTGTTGGATTTCAGTCATGCAACATACACCATCCTTCACCAGTGCACTCTTTACATCACTGATGTCATTCCTATTCTCCTGATCTCTCACCCCTGCCTGGCTGGCAAGGCAATACTTATTTAGCAATTAATCCTCCAAGAGTCACTCTCAATGATTCATGAGAAGTTGCAAGAAAGGGGCAAGAAAAGAATGAGAAAGTCTTTGTAGTTTTATCTCTGTTCAAAGACTGCTTCCTTTCTATGGGAGCTTTTACTCAGAAAAGCAGATGAAATGTAGTTCCTGAAAAAGCTATAAATTAGGAGGATAAAAAATAAAATTTCTATGTATGTCATTTCGAGTCCCACCACTCCACTCTATTGAGTAGATGAGAAGGCTGGATACTCCAGAGGTACACTGAGGATTGTATTAAGCCTTCAACATCTGTTACTAAAACACATTTCAGGATGCTTTCTTCAGTAGACTCATTTTCCTCTTTCAAAGACTGTCAATTAAATTTCCACAAAAGTTTTAAGCATTAAAATTTTAATGGTAAAATAATTAGTCTCATTCTGTCTTGAACCAAAATTCTAAAACATTTTCATGAATATTCTTTAAATAATGTAGCACTTGAATACAGAGAGATATAGAAAAGCACAGAGAGCCTTAGAATGAAAAGGCTGGATTCTAACTGCACTTACTGATTAACGTCAAGAGATTTTTAGAGCTCAAAGCCCTAGTCCCATCACTTTAAAGAAGACAGTTAACTTTTGTTTGGTTTGGTTTGGTTTGGGGACCACACTCGTGATAATCGGAATTCCTTTTTTTTTTTTTTTTTTTGGGTGTTTGGGCGACATCCAGTGATGCTCAGGGGTTACTCCTGGCTATGCGCTCAGAAATCACTCCTAGCTTGGAGGAACATATGGGATGCAGGGGATCTGTCCTAGGTTAGAGCAGGCAAGGCAAACGCCTTGCCCCTTGCACCACCACACAGGCCCCAGGGATTCCTTTTGACTCTGCATTCAAAATCACTCCTGGGATCACTCAAAGGATCATATGTAATGTTGAAATTAAATTTTAGTCATCTGCATGTAAGGCAAGAGCATTATCTCTTTAACCCAAGAACTTATTTTTTTTACCTTTCAGTTATCCCAATATTTTATTACATATTATTTTATTATATAATGCAAATATTTAATAAAGTAAATTATTTTCTATTTATACTTCAGGTGATGATTTTTGAGAGGGATAAGTTTAGAAAGTTCATAAAGAATATTTACCATTAAAAACAGACTTGTTTGCAAAATGGGAGGATGGACTTTTAGTTTGGGAAGAGACCATTTTGGGTGGGGGCACCATATACTATCAAAATAAAAATGAGACGATGGACTCTCAGGCTGGGAAGAGGCCAGTACTCATTACCTACTTGTTTACTCTCAACAGCCTCTTGGCCTCTTCCTTCTTTTATTGTGTAACTGTGGTTGCTACCATACTGTTTCTTTTTTTTTTTCTTCTTTATTTGAACATCTTGATTACATAAATGATTGTGATTAGGTTTCAGTCATGTAAAGAACACCCCCTTCACCAGTGCAACATTCCCACCACCAATGTCCCAAATCTCCATCCATCCCACCCCACCCCCACCTGTACTCCAGATAGGCTTTCCAGTTCCTTCATTCATACACTTGATTATGTTCTCTGTGTAGTTATTTCTATAGCTGTACTCGCCACATGTAAGCTTCATGGAGTGAGCTGGTGTTCCAGCCCCCCTTTCATTGTCTCTGAGGATTGTTAAAAAATGACTTTTATTTTTCTTAAAACACATAGATGAGGGGCCGGGCGGTGGCGCTAAAGGTAAGGTGCCTGCCTTGCCTTCGCTAGCCTTGGACGGACTGCGGTTCGATCCCCCGGTGTCCCATATGGTCCCCCAAGCTAGGAGCAACTTCTGAGCGCATAGCCAGGAGTAACCCCTGAGCGTTACCGGGTGTGGCCCAAAAACCAAAAAAAAAAACAACACATAGATGAGTGAGACTATTCTGCATCTCTCTCTCCCTGTGACTTATTTCACTCAGCATAATAGATTCCATGTACATCCATGTTTAGGAAAATTTCATGACTTCATCTCTCCTGACGGCTGCATAATATTCCATTGTGTATATGTACCACAGTTTCTTTAGCCATTTGTCTGTTGAAGGGCATCTTGGTTGTTTCCAGAGCTTGGCTATTGTGAATAGTGCAGCAATAAATATAGGTGTGAGGAAGGGGTTTTTGTATTGTATTCTTGTGTTCTTTGGGTATATCCTTACGAGTGGAATAGCTGGGTCAAATGGGAGCTCAATTTCCAGATTTTGGAGTAATCTCCATATCGCTTTCCATAGAGGCTGTACTAGACGGCATTCCCACCAGCAGTGGATAAGAGTTCCTTTCTCTCCACATCCCTGCCAGCACTAATTCTTCTTATTCTTTGTGATGTGTGCCAATTCTGCGGTGTGACGTGATATCTCATCATTGTTTTGATTTGCATCTCCCTGATGATTAGTGACGAGGAGCATTTTTTCATGTGCCTTTTGGCCATATGTATTTTTTTTTATCAAAGTGTCTGTTCATTTCTTCTCCCCATTTTTTTATGGGACTAGATGCTTTTTTCTTGTAAAGTTCTGTCAGTGCCCTGTATATTTTGAATATTAGCCCCTTATCTAAAGGGTGTTGGGTGACTAGTTTCTCCCACTCAGTGTGTGACTTTTGTATTCTGGGCACTATTTCTTTTGAGGTGCAGAAGTTTCTCAGTTTAATGTATTCCCATCTGTTGATCTCTGCTTCCACTTGTTTGGAAAGTGCAGATTTCTCCTTGAAGATGCCTTTAGTCTCAATGTGATGGAGTGTTTTACTGATGTGTTGTTCTATATACATTATGGTATCCGGTCTGATATCAAGGTCTTTAATCCATTTGGATTTTACCTTCGTACATGATGTTAACTGGGGATCTATGTTCGCTTTTTTGCAAGTAGCTAACCAGTTCTGCCAGCACCACTTGTTGAAGAGGTTTTCCCTGCCCCACTTAGGATTTCTTGCTCCTTTGTCAAAAATTAGGTAATTATGGAAGGGGCCGGGCGGTGGCGCAAGAGGTAAGGTGCCTGCCTTACCTGCGCTAGCCTTGAACGGACCGCGGTTCGATCCCCGGCGTCCCATATGGTCCCCCAAGCCAGGAGCAACTTCTGAGCTCATAGCCAGGAGTAACCCCTGAGCGTTACCGGGTGTGGCCCAAAAAAAAATTAGGTAATTATATATCTAGGAACATTCTCTGAGAACTCAAGCCTATTCCACTGATCTGAAGGTCTGTCTTTATTCCAATACCATGCTGTTCGATAACTATTGCTTTGTAGTACAGTTTAAAGTTGTAGAAAGTAATGTCTCCCATTTTCTTTTTCCCTAGGAGTGCTTTAGCTATTCTAGGGTGTTTATTGTTCCAGATGAACTTCATAAATGTTTGATCCACTTCTTTGAGAAATGTCATTGGTATTTTTAAGGGGATCTCATTAAATCTGTATAATGCTTTAGGGAGTATTGCCATTTTAATGATGTTAATCCTGCCAATTCATGAGCAGGGTATGTGTTTCCATTTCTGTGTGTCCTCTCTTATTTCTTGGAGCAGGGCTTTATAGTTTTCTTTGTATAGGTCCTTCACATCTTTGGTCAAGTTGACTCCAAGATATTTGAGTTTGTGTGGCACTATTGTGAATGGGATTGCCATCCTGATTTCCATCTCTTCCCTATCATTATTGGTGTATAAAAAGGCCATTGATTTCTGTAGGTTGATTTTGTAGCCTGCCACCTTGCTATATGAATATATTGTTTTTAGAAGCTTTTTGGTAGAGTCTTTAGGGTTTTCGAAGTAGAGTATCATGTCGTCTGCAAAGAGAGCTTGACTTCTTCCTTTCCTATCTGGATTCCCCTGATATCGTTTTCTTGCCTGCTTGCTCTAGCAAGAACTTCCAGTACTATGTTAAAGAGGAGTGGAGAGAGCGGACAGCCTTGTCTTGTACCAGAATTTAGAGGAAAGGCTTTTAGTTTTTATCCATTGAGGCTAATAATTGCCATTGGCTTGTGGTAGATGGCTTCAACTAGATTGAGAAAGGTTCCTTCCATTCCCATCTTGCTGAGTTTTGATCAAGAATGGGTGTTGGACCTTATCAAATGCTTTATCTGCATCTATTGATGTGATCATGTGGTTTTTATTTTTCTTGTTGTTGATGTTGTGTATGATGTTGACAGATTTACAGATGTTAAACCATCCTTGCATTCCTGGAATGAAACCTACTTGGTCGTAGTGTATGAACTTCTTGATGATGCATTGGATCCTATTTGCCAGGATTTTGTTGAAGATCTTTGCATCAGCATTCATCAGAGATATTGGTCTGTAATTTTCTTTTTTGGCAGTGTCTCTGTCTGGTTTTGGTATCAAGGTGATGTTGGCTTCATAAAAGCTGTTTGGGAGTGTTCCCGTTTTTTTCAATTTCATGAAAGAGCTTGGCTAGGATTGGTAGTAGCTCCTCTTGAAAGATTTGAAAAAATTCATTAGGAAAACCATCTGGGCCTGGGATTTTCTTTTTGAGCAGATGTTTGATTACAGTTTCAATTTCCTTAGTAGTGATGGGGGTGTTTAGGTATGCTACATCCTCCTTACTTAAATGTGGAAGGTTATAAGTGTCCAAGAATTTTTCCATTTCTTCTAGGTTTTCATGTTTAGTAGCATAAAGTTTCTCAAAATAGTCTCTGATGACCCTTTGAATCTCTGCAATTTCTATTGTGATCTTCCCATTTTCATTTCTAATACGGGTTATCAGATTTCTCTCTTTCTTTGTGAGTTTTTCCAATGGTCTATCAATCTTGTTTATTTATTTTTTTTTTTTTTCAAAAAACCAGCTTCTGCTTTCATTGATCTTTCGGATTGCTTTTTGTTTTTTCACTTCATTGAGTTCTGCTTTCAGCTTTGTTATTTCCTTCAGTCTCCCTATTTTTGGTTCCCTTTGTTGGTCATTTTCTAATTTTTTGAGCTGCGTCATTAAGTTATTCAGGTATGCTCCTTCTTCCTTCCTAATGTGTGCTTGTAGACCTATAAATTTTCCTCTCAAGACCGCTTTTGCTGTCTCCCATAGATTCTGGCAGTTTGTGTCTTCATTATCATTTGTTTCCAGGAAAGTTTTGATTTCCATTTTTATTTCATCTCGGACCCACTGCTTGTTCAGTAGCAGGGTATTTAGTTTCCAATTGTTAAAGTTTTTTTTCTGTGTGGCTTTGCAGTTCACATCTAATTTCAGAGCCTTGTGGTCAGCAAAAGTAGCCTGCAAGATTTCTATCTCTTGATTTTATGAGATATGTTTTATGTGTCAGCATGTAGTCTATTCTGGAGATTGACCCATGTACATTGGAAAAGAATGTGTATCCAGGTTTTTTGGAATGGAGTGTCCTGTATATATCTACTAGTCCTCTTTCTTCCATAACTCTTTTCAGGGCTAGTATGTTTTTGTTGGGTTTCAGTCTGGTTGACCTATCAAGTGTTGATAGGGCCGTGTTGAAGTCTCCCACAATGATTGCGTTATTATTTGTTTCTTCTTTTAGATTTGTCAGTAATTGTATTAGATAATTTGCTGGTTTCTCATTGGGTGCATATATGTTTAATAGTCTGATTTCTTCCTGTTGTACATATCCCTTGATTAGTACATAGTGTCCATCTTTGTCTCTTACCACTTTTCTGAGTATAAAGTTGGCGTCATCCGATATTAATATGGCCACCCCAGCTTTTTTGAGGGTGTTGTTTGCTTGGATGAATTTCCTCCAGTCTTTGATTTTGAGTCTATGTTTGTTCTGACTATTCAGATGTGTTTCTTGTAGGCAGCAGAAGGTTGGATTCATCTTTTTGACCCATTTTGCCACTCTGTTCTTTTAATTGGTGAATTTAGTCCATTGACATTGAGGGAGATGATTGTCATAGGATTTAATGTCATCTTTGTAGACAAGTTTGCTGTGTTTGTTGGTTTCTCTTGTCTTAGAATAGACCTGTCAGTTTTTTCTTTAAGGCTGGTTTATCATCTGTGAAGTTTCTGAGCTGTTGTTTATCCATGAAACTGTGTGTTCTTCCTTCAAACCTGAACATGAGTCGGGCTGGATGCAGTATTCTTGGTGAGGCATTTATTTCATTCAGTCTTGTCACAATATACCACCACTGTCTCCTGGCCTTGAGAGTTTCTTGTGACATGTCTGCTGTAAGTCTTAGAGCTCCTCCTTTGAATGTAATTTCCCTTTTTGATCTTGCTACTTTCAGTATTCTATCTCTATCTATGGGATTTGTCATTGTAACGAGGGTATGTCTTGGGGTGTTTTTAATGTTTATACAAGAACCAAGTCAATTGGCACCAATCTTGCCATGTGATACTGTTCTTCCTTTGCATAGGCACATTAAAATGGAAAATTATATACAAACACGTTCTTATAGAGATGGAAACACACAAATTTTCTTAAACGATGACAATTGTGTCCACTATCTTAAGTTAGATTGTTTATTTTCCCCACTTTTTATCTTTTTTTCTCTTTGTGAACTGTTCAATAAAGAATGTTGGTGAAAGAGTCTCTCAGTTTAATGCTTATGTTTGAACCAGGTCACAGGGATTGTTGGACTTGTTCTTGCGACCCCCTTATGCACTGATAACACCAGGTGGCATTATTCCTTGTTTGCATGGGCACATTAAAATGGAAAATACTATACATAAAATAAATTCTTATCTAATAGAGATAGGAACACACAAATCTAGTGGTGCAATGGAATCTCTCACCCTGAACATTGACATTATGACCTGGCACAGGCCTCAGAGGTCTGGGCATTTTCCAGTCACCCCTGAACCAGGGAAGCCATCTATGAAACCTCCAAAGTTTTCTATGACATCACCTGGAAGCAATTCTCTATCAGGGAAGACCCTACTACTGCTCTGACATAGATTTTCTCAAAAGTGTCTTCCCTTAACATTGAGAAGATTTAAACAACAACGATGACCTGTGCACTGGACAGGGCTTTCTGCATTGCCCTTTAATTCTGAGTTGAAATTAGATGCCGCTCCACACCATCCTGAGTTCAATGTAGGATATACAGATTCCAGGACCTTCAATACAGAAACAGGATACCAACAACAGAGACTGTGAAAAATATAACTGTATGGGCACTACAGACAAACACCAGGATTGGACAAACTAGTTTGCCTGGAGCCTAGAAATGGTCTTATGTCAGGAAACTTCAGGGGTAAGGTCTCCTAGTACTTAGGCCAAAAGTTTTTCCTTTCCATGACCCCCATACTTTGGTGGGCCCATAAAACAATAATTGCCACTCTAACATTGTTTATACAGTGCTCCTTTGACTCTAAACCTTTAAGAAACCACTAGTAAAAATATCTGGAACTGCAAAACAAAATGGTTTACATTAGTGTTTACATACATGCTTTTAGTTACACTAGCATTCTGGGGGATAAAGGAGGGAGAAAGGGATATACGCTTGGGAACAGGGATGAAGGGAGACAACACTGGTGGTGATGGATATTCTCCTGATTCAATGTTAATATGTACCTAAAATACTACTGTGAAAGATATGTAAGTCATTATGATCAAAAAATTGTGTTTTTTATTCAGAAATGTTCTTTGACTTACAGGTATCTTATATTATATTAATTATATGTTATGTTACTATATTGTTATGTCAGTTTACCTCAATATGTTAATCAATTTTGTCTCTTGAATAAATTCTTACAATAAAAAAAACAAATTTGTTTGAATGTTTGTAGCAGGTCAGCCCCTGAAGAGGTTGACTGATGGTGGGATGGAGAATGAGGCCCTTTTCTTCCAGCTCGGAGCACGCGTCTGCCACCCTGTCTAGCCCACGGTTCTGAGGTGAAACTGCGGGTAAACAGCTCGCAGACAGTCAGGCTCGTGGAAATATTTGCTTTATTCGGAAGGACAAAACTGAAGTCCAAAGACTCAGATTCAGTCCCAGCCAGCCAAAACCCCCGGCCTTCCACAGACCTCTGTTTTTATACTCCAGAGTCAGGTACCACCCAATGGTGGGATCAGATACCAACCAATGGTGAAAGCAGAATCAGGTCCTACCCTAGGGTGGGGGCAGAATGCCAGGTCACACCCTAGGGTAGGGCACAATCACCTAATCAGTTTAGGGTGAGCAACATAGTAATCCCCCAAAATATTTACATACACAACAAATGTTGATGTAAAACCCAAGGGCCATAATCTATATGGAATTAGCATTTCCTCCTCATTTATATGTGGGATTACTTCAGTTATTTCAGTTTCCACACAGATCCCAAAGATGTTAACTTTATTGGTGTCTCAAAATTATAGAAGTCTGAGTGATGATTATGGGCATACAATTGTGCACTGCTATGGGAGACTGTGTTGTCAGTTTATAGAGTGAAACTTTGTGTACGGAGTTGCTGGGTTAGGCTGCATTCACAATGCTTCTAATTACAATCAATGAGTTCCAAATAAAAACAGTTATTTATTACTACAAGAGAGGTTGTGGTTTCCATTTAAAAGTTGGTGACATTTTTGTTAAGAAAATCATACCAGAAGACCTTATTACAATTAGTGTATATTAAAGTTATTTTGTTATGCACTATTTTACTTAAACTCAAAGTTGTAAAATCCTGTTGATGGAAATTATCCCAATATTAAGTAGTCTTTTATATGTTTGCTTCAGGGAACATAACTGATATTTTACTTTACCATATCCAGAATGAATCCCAAATTTCTCACTGAGCAAACTTACATAATTTTGATATAGCTATAATTTTTCTGACTTTATATGGAAATATCAAACTTAGTTTAAAAATGTACACTCAAATTTTAAATTGCTGGAACCGGTGAGGTGGCACTAGAGGTAAGGTGCCTGCCTTGCAAGCGCTAGACAAGGAAAGACTGCGGTTTGATCCCCCAGTGTCCCATCTGGTCCCCCCAAGCCAGAGGCAATTTATGAGCACTTAGCCAGGAGTAACCCCTGAGCATCAAATGGTGTGGCCGAAAAAACAAACAAACAAAAAAAAAATTGGGAGTCACCAATGCACAAATTCCTTTGGGGCTGGGAAGGTGGCACTAGAGGTAAGGTATCTGCCTTGTAAGCGCTAGCGTAGGATTGACCTCCCCCGGCGTCCCATATGGTCCCCACCCCAAGCCAAAAGCAATTTCTGAGCGCATAGCCAGGAGTAACCTCTGAGTGTCAAACAGGTGTGGCCCAAAAACCAAAAAAAATTTTTTAATTGCTTAAAACTTATTATAACTTACACATAAATAACAAGCCCACTCAGTTAAATGGTCTTTACATTTCCTCCTACCTTACATTTCCCTGATGTTGAATAATCTTTTTTTTTTTTTTTTTTTTGGTTTTTGGGCCACACCCGGCAGTGCTCAGGGGTTACTCCTGGCTGTTTGCTCAGAAATAGCTCCTGGCAGGCACGGGGGACTATATGGGACACCGGGATTCGAACCAACCACCTTTGGTCCTGGATCAGCTGCTTACAAGGCAAACACCGCTGTGCTATCTTTCCGGGCCCAATGTTGAATAATCTTTCTATTCCATAATTAGCTCAGTCTGAAAAACAAAATAAAATTGATAGCCCATTGTACACTTTAATAGGCAAAAGACTATAATCTCATGATTATTTGCTTTTATAATATAATTCTGTGGTTTTCTACTATAACAGTAAAGTCGTGGTACAGAACTAGAAATAACTAGTAGGAAATACATATAAATCCTGTCTTAGACTTCCTTAGAAGGAACATTTTTTTACTATAACTAGTTATTGGGCATTAACCTCAACTTTATTTGAGTAAATGGATTTTTAAATGAAAAGTAATTACAATTTAAACTAAAAGAGGTTGTTAGATCAAATTTAGATCATAAAAATTTTGGCCTACAATACTTGCATTCTGTTATTAAAATATGATGTTATTCTTATTAACAAATTATATTTATTAAATAATTGGATTTAAATAAAAAATGGATTTCTGGATGTTTTATTACTAAGAAAAGTGACAGTATTTTGTCTATCTGACTTACCAAGGGAGAAAATAATTTAGTCAAGAAATACATGACAGTGAAAGAAAATTTTAAAGAAAATAACAATGATGTTCAGAGTGGGCCGGCATGAGAACAGGTTACCCCCAAGGGCTGTATGTATTTCCTTGTTTCTAAATTTGAGCATCCCCATAATTTACTCACTGTTGTGCTACATCCTAGCAGGAAACTGCAGTGCCAGATAATTTCAGGCCATTAAAATGAAAGTTCCAGAGAAAGGTAGCATTTTTTTCGTTCAGTTCACATTAATCTGTAAGAATCCTTGTTCTGCTTTTATCTTATGGTGGCATGTTTGGACTTTAAAATCCAACATCACAGAGTACTTTTGTTCTAGTTAGCTTTCCTAATTATCAGCATTCTGAATGGACTCCAGGATATTTTTTTTAATTATGTAAGCCTCCCCTGCTTTTATCTGAATGACTGTCTATTTTGGCAATCAGCAAGGCATCACTGTGTTTTTTGCTTTAGGAGCCAAATCCATGGTACTCATTTTCCTTTTAGTCGGTCTTACATTTTCCAATTCTCTACTACTCACTATTGTTATAGCTGTTTTCACAGATGTTTTCACTTACCTCACACCTGAGATTATTTTTGAAAAGTGATCCTGATTTATATTAAATTATAATATTGCTATATAATAAGAGAGATAATTTTTACTCCTATGTACAGTTCTGGAACTTAGCTCCTACCACTTTTGTAATTTCCCAAGTGGTAGAAATTAAAGGGACATCTTTTTGTCACAGTATTTAGTTTTTGCCCCAGAATAACAAAGGTGAACTGGGCATCTTATATTATTAATAGCAAACCTCTTTCACAAGGAATTTATGTTAATGAAGGTATGTTTAGAAAGAAAGAATCCAAAATAACACTATGAAGAAAATTTGTCAGCAGAAGCAAACTCTTGACTAGAAAAAAATTTTTTCAGCCTTTCCTCAATCATACTTCCTTTGTGGGGTGAGGCAAGGGCCCATGATCAAATAAATCATGCCAATGCAATAAAGCTCATTAAGCCCAAAGACTGGTGTTCTGAGATATTATGGATAGGTAAGGTTCCTGGGAGGATGGTCTACCCAGAAAAGGTATGGATATCCCACACAGCTTCTGTCAAACCTTTCCTTGCACATCTCTTCCATCTAGCTATTTCAAGATTTGTATTTCTCTTTAATAAACTGGTATTCTAATAAGTAAACTGTTTTCCTGAATTTGTGAGAAATTTTAGCAAAAGATCAACTTAAAGAGAGAATTTTGGAAACTTTGGTTTATAGGTGATCAATGAGAAGCTCAGGTGGACATTTGAGTTTGACAACTTAAGTGCAAGACAGTTTTGTTGGACTGAACCTTTAATTTGTAAACGTGATATCATCTCTGGATAATTGTTACAGATTGGTCAGAATCAAGCAATATAGGGCACAATTAAACAATTCTAGGTCACACTGTATGTGCATGGGGGACACATGCTTGTAAAATATTGGTGAGAACAGTTTCTGACAGTACAAAAAAGAGAAAAGCAGAATTATTTTCTTTGCATGACTAAACAGTAGAATTACATGAATTATATTTCCTGTTGAGCAAAACATATTTCAAGTTGAAACTAAAATTTCAGAGTTCACTACACTGAGGCTTCAGGTGAAGAATTCAGAAAAAGTGCCAACTTATTTCAGCAGTTGGACAGAGCCATAGTCTGACTTGACATTGGAATTGGTTCTTAGAGTTACCTCAGGTCGAATCAGGAGGGTATTACATATTTCAGGAGTATGAGTGCCAGTCTGTTTTAAACAGCAGCCTAGAGAATATCTAAATTTCTTAGTTTTTCATTGGTAGTAACATTTATATTTTTTTCTTTAAAAATTTTGGACTGGCTTCCTGGGAGCCGGGAGTCTAGCAGGAGGAGGTTTGGCAGGCCCACGCCATGCCGGAGGCCTGCTTGGCCAGGCCTAGGGGGGGTGCGGGATTTGGGTAACCCCAGCACCCCTCTGCCGCCTTGCTCCAGATCTCCAGGGCTTCCCCGGGCCACACCCCTGGGCAAGCCGGTGAGTTGGGTCCCTCGGTGGAGCTCGAAGGTACCCTAGGCCTTTCCCCACTATCCATGCGACTCCTTAGGGAGGGTCTGGGTGGGGCTCTGAACTTCTGTTCTCCCAGCTTCTTGAAGGATCTCTCCTTCCTGGGAGCCGGGAGTCTAGCAGGAGGAGGTTTGGCAGGCCCCCGCCATGCCGGAGGCCTGCTTGGCCAGGCCTAGGGGGGGTGCGGGATTTGGGTAACCCCAGCACCCCTCTGCCGCCTTGCTCCAGATCTCCAGGGCTTCCCCGGGCCACACCCCTGGGCAAGCCGGTGAGTTGGGTCCCTCGGTGGAGCTTGAAGGTACCCTAGGCCTTCCCCCACCATCCATGCGGCTCCTTAGGGAGGGTCTGGGTGGGGCTCTGAACTTCTGTTCTCCCAGCTTCTTGAAGGATCTCTCCTTCCTGGGAGCCGGGAGTCTAGCAGGAGGAGGTTTGGCTGGCACTGGTAATCTCTGTCCAGTCTACATTTTCAAAATCGCGCGGGGGCTATCGCCCCCGCGCGCACAAGAAACATTAATAGTACTCTCACAAGAAACATTAATAGTACTCTCACAAGAAACATTAATAGTACTCACTATCATTGAATTATGTTTTTATGTATGCAGAATGTCCATTTTGTACTCTGCCCTTTTGCATACCCCTTCATAAGTTCATATTTCTCTTTAACTTCTTTAACTCCTATCATCATTACTCCTTTTTTACCCTTTCTAACTTAAGTACTGTTGAGTCCTAATTCACAGACCAAAGTGGTGCCCTAGAGTTAACACCCACACAACTATTTTAAAAGGCATAAAAAGGACACATATCTTTTCAACATTTTATGGGTGTTTTCTTTGACGGCTATAACTTTTGCTAAATACTTTCTTATACAGTGATGATTCCCCCCCCCCCATGTTTTTTATCTTCTCTTTGTGAACTGCTCAATATGGAATTTGGTGTGAAAGAATCCCTCAGTTTAATACTTATGTTTGAACCAAGTCATGGGTCTTGTTGGAAATGTTCTTATGCCCCCATATATCTGATAGCACCACGTGGCTTTATATCTTGTTTGTGTAGGCACACTGACATGGGAAAATACTATACATACCAATAAGTTCTTATCTAATAGAAATGGGAACACACAAATCTTGTAGTGCAATGAGACCTTACACCCTGAACATTGACATAAAAACCTGGCACAGGCCTCAGAAGAATGGGCATTCTCCATTTACCCCTTGATCTACAGAAGACATTTACAAAACATCCAAGGTTGTATATAACATCACCCGGAGGCATTCCTGTACCAGGGACGACCCTACAGCTGCTCTGACATCGATCTACTCAAAAGAGACATCCCTTAACACTGAGAAGACAACAAGAACAATGACCTGTTTACTGGACAGGGCTTGCTATATTGCCCCTTTATGGTGAGGTTTGTCTATAACATCACCTGGAAGCAATCCTCTACCACGGAAGACCCTACCACTGCTCAGACATCGTCCTGCTCAAAAGAGACTTCCCTTAACACTGAGAAGACTTAACAACAACAACCTGCTTACAGGACAGGGCTTCCTGCATTCCCCTTTCATGGTGAGGTGAAACGAGAAGGCACTCCACATCATGACTTCAATGTAGGACATGCAGATTCCAGAATCTTTAATACAGAAACATGAGACCAACAACAGAGACTGTGTGATAAGTGTGTTGGCGCTACGGACAATGTCTTGGAGCAAACGATAACTTTCCTGAGGCCTAGAGCTGGTCTTATGTCAGGAAACTTCAGGGGTAGGATCTCTTTGTATTTAGGCCAAGGCTATTCCTTTCCATGCCTCTCATATTTTGGTGGGCCTATGCAAACAACAATTGCCACTCTAACACCGTTTTTACTGTGCTCCTTTGACTCTAATCCTTAAAACACACCCACTTAAAATTTGAGGTTAACTTAAGCTAATATGCATGTACATGGAAATGTAAAAAATACTATGCCTCTAATGTTTAAGGAGTTACGTAAGTTTGATGGCTTTAGATTGCCTTGTGTGCTGTTAAGAAATATTATAATGTGCTACAATCTGGGGACTAGAGGGAAAAAGTAATTGCACATGGATTCTGTTTTATTTATCTTAACTTTCTTTGGTGAAAATTCAAAGTTAAGATATCAGCAAGGGGACTTCTTCTGATAATTATGTTATGGGTGATTGTCCTTCCACTGTAACTTTACCTTATCCTCTTTCTTTGCATCTTTTGTTCTCATAATTCATAATAAAAAATTATTAAAAAAAATTTTGGACTGCAGCTGGTGGTGCTTGGGTGTTACTCCTGGCTCTACACTGTATTTAGAAATTACTCCTGGAGAGGACGGAGAGATAGCATGGAGGTAGGGCATTTGCCTTGCATGCAGAAGGACAATGGTTCAAATCCCAGCTTCCTTTCTGGACCCCTGAGTCTGCCAGGAGCGATTTCTGAGCATAGAGCCAGGAGTAACCCCTGAGCACTGCTGGGTGTGACCCAAAAACCAAAAAATTACTCCTGGGGGCTGGAATGGTGTTGCAAGTGGTAAGGCATCTGCCTTGCCCACACTAGCCTAGAACGGACCACAATTCGATTCCCCGGTGACCCATATGGTCCCCAAAGCCAGGGGCAATTTCTGAGCGCATAGTCAGAAGTAACCCCTGAGTGTCACCAGGTGTGGCCCAAAAGCAAACAAACAAACAAAAAAAGAAATTATTCCTTGGATGACTCCTTGCAAGCCAGGAAGACCATATAGGATGTCTTATAGAATGAAGGCTAATCTCATTCAAGGCAAATACCCACCCCATTGTTCTATCTCTCTTTCTCTCTCTGGTCCCCAACATAATAATAAAATTATTTAACTTTAAATAAAAATATAAAATAGTTAAAAATAAAACACAAATACTTAAATCTTGAGTCATTTAGATGAATATATTATTATTGGTTCATCAATCCAAACTGCCCTACCCACAGCTAATAACATTAATTTCATTTACCAGTATAAAACTATATGTCTTGAGATTTTTAACTTTTGTTAAAAATTTGATACTCTTTCAGAAGAGATATTCAAATGGAGTTTTACTATTTCATAATTTGTTTAATTTCCTATAGAGTTGTATTTGTTTTGTATATCTTTTACAGGTTTGATACTAAACTTTTACCTGATACTAAACCTTAAAACTGAAACATCAGACAGAAAGTAACTTTTCTCAGCATTCCAAATAAGCTGTCTAAAACCAACAAAAAACTGCTAAGAGAGGTTGAAAATATAGTAACAGCAGGAGGGTATTTGCCCTTTTACATGGCCCACTCGAGTTTGATCCATAGCATTTCCTATAGTTTCCTTGAGCTTGTCAGGAGGGATTCTTTTTGTTTTGTTTTTTTGTTTTGTTTTTTTTGGGGGGGGGGCCACACACCCGGCGTCGCTCAGGGGTTACTCCTGGCTGTCTGCTCAGAAATAGCTCCTGGCAGGCACGGGGGACCATATGGGACACCGGGATTCAAACCAACCATCTTTGGTCCTGGATCGGCTGCTTGCAAGGCAAACACTGCTGTGCTATCTCTCCGGGCCCAGGAGGGATTCTTAAGGGCAGAGCAGGAATATCTGGAGCACTGCCAGATGTGGCCCCAAAACAAAACTCGTTCAATGACTTATTCACTCTACTTCAGAGAACACAGACATTGTCTCCTCTCTCATCCCCCAATCTCCACTGCTGTCCTCATTCTCTGGAGCTTTTAAGCGCTCAACTTTGCCCTTGGTGGCACATAGTCTTCTGCAGCCCCCAGAGAAATTGCGCTCTTCCCTCTTCTCCTTGTTCAATTTGAGGGTCATTCCTATAACATACTCACTGGGACTTGGGAATTGGACCTCCAAGAATTACCTGCCTCACTAGTCTCATGCTCTATTTGGTTTGTGTAACAGTCTAGTTCTTACTAGAAGACAGTTGCCAATTTTATGCAAAGAGTAAAAGAAGAATCTCTTGTTTCTTATTTCTGTTTTACGATGCAAGAAAATTTCACTCTTTTTTTTAGCTTCAGAGAAATCCCATTATGAATAAATTCAGCCTGTAGTTCTTGAAAGTAAGCCATGTCTTATTATAGACAAGAGGTCCTGGATATCAGAACTTTGGAACCTGAGATCCTCATGGGACTGACAATAGACTGTTTGGAGAGGTTGGAGAATTATGAGTTGCAGTGATTGGCCATGTGGATGGAGCTGGAGGACATTGGAGAGGCACTCCAAAATGTGACCAAGACCCAAGATACTTTAGCCAAGCGGTGAAACGATGAAGCCCCATGGATCCAGCTTTCCCGGTGAATTGCTGTGCAACTTCTGGCTGGAGGGATTCCACCATCATCAAACCTCTTGTTTTTAATAGATTAGGTCCACTTAGAGAATGTAATTCAGGAATGAATTTGTTTTAAGGTTGCCTGAATTCTGTAATCTTTATCACTATATGAGATGACAAGAATTAATCAGTCTAAAGCATAAACTGTGACTTTATCCAAATAACCAATCATAAAATATTTTAGACAATTTTAAATGGGAATTGTCATTGTAGTATATTAAATTATACATTATATTAAGTAAATTGTATTCTTTAATATATTCTCAAAATAAATACATTGTATTTGATAAAAACAAATAAGCTGTCTAGTATTATATATGTATATATATTTACATATATATTTATATATATTTAAAACCTTAGATAAGGTATAGAGGAAAATATCCCTGATGAGGTAACATTCATGCTGAGACAAGAAGTATGGAAAGAGGGGCTGGAGAGATAGCATGGAGGTAAGGCGTTAGCCTTTCATGCAGGAGGTCATCGGTTCGAATCCCAGAGTCCCATATGGTCCCCCGTGCCTGCCAGGAGCAATTTCTGAGCCTGGAGCCAGGAATAACCCCTGAGCACTGCCGGGTGTGACCCAAAAACCACACAAAAAAAAAGTATGGAAAGAATATATTATATAAAGAGCCATCACACGAATGTTCTAAAACAAAATTTTTCCTGAGACACCACAAGGCCCTCATTTATGGGAAAGATTTTTTTATCTTTGTTTTGAGCCACTCCTGGCAATGTTCAATGTTTATTCTTTCTCTGCATACAGGAATCGCACATTTATGGGCTCAGGTTGACAACATGCAAGGCAAGTGCCCTACCTACTGTACTATTTCACTAGTCCCATGATGTAATTTTAACTTGTGTCTACTTTTTTTCTTTAAAAAAGGAAATTTTTTAAATTAAATCTCAAACTTTGGGAAAAAAAGTGAAGAGTAGAAAAGGAAACACAGAAATGAGTTACATAAAATATACTGTCATTAACCAGAGACAATAAAGTTAAGGGCCGCAAGGACTGACTTACAATATGAAGCTCACTACAAAGAGTGGTGAATGCTGTTAGGGAAATAACAACACTAACAACTAACATGACAATGTTAATGAGAGAAGTAGAATGCCTGTCTTGAATACAGGCAAGGGTTGGGTTGGAGGGAGGGGGGCATTGGTGGTGGGAATGTTGCATTGGTGAAGGGAGGTGTTCTGTTTATGACTGAAACCCAACTACAATTATGCTTGTAATTATGGTGCTTAAATAAAGATTTTATGAAATTAAATAATTAAAAAAATTAAAAATAAAAGAAAAAATATACTGACATTAAATACTCTAAATAAAATTACCTTTACACTTTGGACTAGGAGATAATATAACTATTAGAGCACAGGCACCTGGACTCAGCTCAATCACTGGCTCAAAATGGAGCCAATAAGCTCTAGGTTAATTATTCCAATTATCATTAAAAGGCTCCCAAAAATTGCCAGTGTGTCTTAGATTGTGCTACATCAGATCCCAAACAGTACTGCATGATCATCCCTTATATCTAATCACCACTTGGATAACAGAAATGAAGTAAATGACCATCAAACTCTCTGAGCATCATTTGAAAGCTCCCCCATATTCTTTTACATTCAAAATTTAAAATAAAAGAAGATATGTAACGCCACCCTGAAAGGCCCTTGAAATGCAAGTTCACAGAAATGAGCTGACCATGTCTCCATAGGGAGGAGCCAGAGGAGCCCACTGCTCCCTTCTGCTCTGCAGCTGGGCTCTATTCCTAGTCAATGAATCCCCACACAACATGTAGAAAACACCACACTACAAGTGTGACAATGAGGAAACAATGCAGGACTCCAGCACTCATTTAGGATGAAGATAGCAGCTCTGATGACCCAAAAAGTGCCAACCATCTAGTTAGCCTTTCAGATAAAGTCTTCATGGAAGAATTATGGAGGATCTTCATAGAACTCAAGAAAGCATAGAACAAACTGAATGAACCACAAATAAGATATGAAAGTAGAAATTAAAAAATTCCAAACTGAAATAACAGGACTGAAAATTTTGGTAGGCAAAATGAAAACCACACTGGAAAGCCTTTCCAACAGAGTAACAGCATCTGAGGACAAAATCAGTGATCTGGAAGATGAGGTGTATAATAACTCCATACAACAGAAGATATAGGAAAAGAAACTTAAAACAAATGATCAGACAATGGAAAATATTCAAAAAGAATGTGAACAGATGAAAATAGAAGACTTTGATAAGCTCAATATAAACAATCTAAGTGTTGAAGTCCCAGAGATCCAAGAAGAGAATCCCCATGAATAATCAACAGTCAAGGACCATCACTACAGAGAAAGAACCAGAGTTAAGTAGTTCATGCAACCAAATCCTGTATGCCCAAAGAGTACCAGACACAGCCAATTCACAATGACAAATCCCACAGATAAAGATAGAATACTGAATGCAGAGAGTAAAAAGGCAAAGTGAATTCAAAAAAGCATCATTAAGATTTACAGATCTGTCACGAAAAACCCTCAAGGACCAAATGCTGTAATGGGACAAAGTGACAAAACTCAATGAAATGAATGCTTCACCAAGAATACTTAATGCAAGCAGACCCACATTTAGGTTTGAAGGATACAGAGCATCATGGATAAACATGAGCTCAGAAATTTTAGATTCAAAACTTTCTTTAAAAAAATAAAAGTTGAAGACAAGACAGACTGAGATACACACCAAACTCCTACATAAAGATGACACTCATTCCCATGACAATTATCTGTTTCAATGTCAGTGGACTAAATGCACCAGTCAAGAGAAACAGAAGGGAAACAGAGAAATAGAACAAAAAGCTGAATCTCAAATTCTTCTGCCTAAAGAAACACATCTGAATAATCAGAACAAACATTGTCTCAAAATCAAAGGTTGGAGGACAATCATACATGAAAACAATCATCTAAAAAGCTGGAGTGGCCATATTAATATCAGATGACAAGAGCTCAGAATTAAAAAAATTATAAAAGACAGAGCTGGAAATTCATTAATAATTAAGGGAAATGTACAACAGGAGGAAATCACACTCTTAAATATATAGGTACTCAATGAGGGACCAGCAAAACATTAAAAGAATTGTTGACAAAACTGAAAAAAGGGAATAGTGGGCCTCGGCCATGCCAAAAGCCTTTTTAACCAGGCCTAGGAGGGGTGCAGGGCTTGGGTCACCCCCAGCACTCTTCCACCTCCTTCCTCCAGAACTCCAGGGCTATCCCTGGACCACACGCCCAGTGTGGGCCGGTAGGGTGGGCCCAACAAGGAGTTTAAAGGGGACCCCAGGCTTTCCCCATTTTCCACCCGGAGGGAAGAGAGAGCATTTAGGTGGGGGTGATGAACTTCTGGGCTTCCAACTCTTGAAGGATCTCTTTCATTCCTGGGAGCCAGGAGTTTTGCCAACATGGGGAATGGCAGCACAAGAGGTGTTGGCTTCAGGAAGTTTCAGGCAACTTTCCTTCCTACCCCTGTCCATTCTGAAACTGTGCAGGGGCTAGCCCACCCACTGGAAAGTATAAACAATTATTTGGATATCATTGGGTTTAATCTGTTTGTCATGTACAGAATGTCTATGTTGTATACTTTCCTTTCTGCCTTGGCTCACCACCCAGAAACTCATTTTAAGTCCTTTACTCCCTCACTCCCACTACCTATTATTCCACATTTAACCTTTACCCAAGCTAGCTGCCAACCAGACACCAAAATGAAAATATAGACTCTCAGACTGAAAAGAAACCAGTACTCTGTTCCTATTTATCTACTCTCAGCAGCTTCCTGTCCTCCACCTTCCTTCACTGTGTAGCTGTGGTTGCTACCATATTAGGCTTCTGATTAGTTCCAATCAAAGGCATTTTCCTATATGGAGTCATTTTGCAGACTCCAGCAGGTCAAATCACAGACCAAAATGGCGTCCAGGATTCAGCACTCTCCTCCCGACTATTTTTAATAGCATAAAAGGGGCATACATATCTCGTTTGAATATCCTAGATATATTCCCTTAATTGCTATAACTATTATTGAATATCCCCTTATACAGTGACAATTGTGCCCACTGTTTATTGTTTGTTTTTCTTTCTTTCTTTGTGTTCTGTTTAACAAGGAATTATGGTAGAAGAGTCTTTCACTTTAGAACTCATGTTAGAACCAAGTTAAGGGGGTTGTTGGACTTGTTCCCTCGGCTCCCCAGAGGTACCAATAATACATTGTGGCATTGTTCCTCTTTTACATAGGTGCATTAAAATGGGAAAATACTGCATATGCAAACAAGTTATTATCTAACAGAGATAGGAACACAAATTTTCTAATTCAATTAGGCCTTATACCCTGAAAACTGGCATAATGACCTGCTTCAGGCCTTCGAATAATGGCATTGCCCATACACCCCTGAAACATTGACCATCTACAGAAACAACCATTATTGTCTACAACATCACCAGGAGGCAAACCTCTACCAGGGGAGACCCTGCCGCTACCCTGCCATTGACTTTACTTCAAGCAGTGCTCTCTTGACACCCAGATGACTCAGTGATAGCAGCAACTTGCTTGCAGGGCAGGACACTCCGCATCTGATGGTGAGGTGAAACTGGAGAACTCTCCACATCCTGACTTCAGTGAAACACAGAAACCACACAGAAACCAGAATCCTTCTGGCACAGAAACCGAATCTTTATCTACAGAAACTGGACAACAACAGCTAATGTGTGAAAAAAAAATCGCTACAGAGAATGACTCAGGGGTTGGACAACCTAGTATGCCTGGAGCCCAGAGTCGGTCTTATGCCAGAGAACTTCAGAAATAAGGTCTCTTTGTATTTAGTACAAGGCTTTTTCCCCCCATTGTACCCATATTTTGCTGGGCCTATGCAAACAACACTTGCCACTCTCACACCATTATTGCTGTATTTTTTTTAACTCTTATCCTTTTTTAAAAAAAGAACTTACTAAACTTTCTGCTGATGCTTCAATGAATTCATTGTGAATCAATAGTTTTCAAAAATATTCTTTCCTTTCTCTTCCATTTCTTTAATTTTTCTTTCAACCTTCTTTTTTAAAATAAAAAACATGTTGCTTTTGTTCTTCCTAAAAATGAATGATCAGATATGTCAACTATGTAATGCATTTTCTTTAAATACATTTATAAAAGACATCAATAACAACACAATAATAATGGGAAACTTCAATGCCATCCTGCCACCACTTGATAGGTCAATCAGGTTGAAACCTAACAAGAAAATACTAGCTCTGAATAGAAAAAAATGGAAAAATAGTGGCTTAGTATATATAAGATTCTCTATTCCCAGAAAACTGGATTCACATTCTTCTCAAATGCATATGGTCATTCTCAAAATAGACCATATGCTGAACCATAAAAGACAGCTCCATAAAATGAAGAGGATAGAAATTGTACAAAATACCATCTCAGATCATAATGCACTAAAATTAGAAGTAAATTACAGACAATTTCTGAGCCTGGAGCCAGGAATAACCCCTGAGCACTGTGGGGTGTGACCAAAAAAACCACACACACACACACACACACACACACACACACACACACACACACAAAATAAAATGGTAATCAAATTCTTCCCTAAAACAAAAGTCCAGGCCCAGATAGATTCATTAAATAATTCTTTCATACCAAGAGGAGCAACTGCCTATATAGAAAGTACAAGAAACATAAAACTGCCAAATAGTTTTTATGAAGCTAACATCACCCATATAACAAAAACATAGAGAGTCGCCACCAAATATTTTGTGCAGCTGTTAGAAAAATGAAGTCATGAAATTTTTCTATAAATAAATGGACATGGAAACTGTTATACTGAGTAAAATATGTCAGAGGGAGAGACATAGACACAAAGTAATCTCACTCATCTGTGGAATTAAAAAAATATACAGTATGGCAATAGAGGCAATAGAGATGAGGACCAGATGGATCAGACAACATTATGAAGCTTACCACAAAGAGTGGTGAGTACATTTTGAGAAGTAAATACACAAAGAACTATCAATGCATTAATAGTGAGAGATATAGAATGCCAGTCTTGAAGATAGGCAGTGGGTGGTGTAGGAAAGGGAAGACATTGGTGGTAGGAAGCTTGCACTGATGAGAGGGGGTGTACATTTTATGACTAAAACCCAATTGCAAATATGTTTGTAACCAGGTTTCTTAAATAAAGATATCATTGTAAATAAAAAAGGAAGAGATGCATTCAGAAGGACATATACATGCTAGTATTCATTGCTGCATTATTTAGTATAATATATATAAGAATAAAATTAGGTGTCCCATGAAAAATGAATACATTATGAAAATGTACATATACAAAATCAAATACTATGCAGCTGCAGGAAGTAATTAAATCAACAATTTTCTGCAACCTTGTTGGAACTGGAAGATATCATGTTGAGTGAAGTAAGACAAAAGAAAGACAAATACAAGATAATTTTAATTATCTATGGTATACATAGAATAACGGGATGATAAAATGTAATGTAGTTAAGTGGGGGAATCTCCTAAATCACCCAGGGAATAGAAGGATAAAAAAGAAAGAAATTCAAGGCAGAAAGGAAGATGAGAAGGGAAGAATTCAGCAAAGACAGCTCAAAGCTTCGATTATATTTGTGATATCGAAGATTAGTATAGTTATAAACCCAAAGCACAGATTCAAAAATATGGAAAACATGTCATCTAAGCTGCAACCAACCACTAAACCCTGCTATGTCAAAATAGCAGGAAGGGCATGGCTGGGAATAATGGAGTATGGGAACACTGGTGATGGGAGTTGACACTGGCAAAGAGAATGTTGTTAAAATATTATATGCCTAAAATCAACCACGGATAGTTTGATAAATTATGGTTCTTTAATTTTATAAAATATTTAAAAAGAAAAAATGTGATAGCAGATGATAAGGTCCTGAAAGAGGAAAGAGCTAGATGTGTTAAACCACTGTGACAAGGGTTTTGTAAGAAAAAAAAAATTATGATATTGACATTTTAGCAGCATAAAGAAATCTCATAAATCATGGCAAGGAGTTTGGATTTTAATAACTTGCTGTAAAAAACTTTTAAGATCTTTGAGAAAGGGATGTATATAGTATTCCTTACAAAGAATGCATTTCAGGAGGGCTATTTATTCATCATTTGCTCTGAAGACAGGAGCAGGATGAAGTTGCTAGTAGTGAAATGATGAAAGTGTCACGGCTCATTCTAGACATGTTCACTTTGAAATATATTACTGTTACACATATGGAACTCAGAGGAATAGTTCTAGACAGGAGACACAAATTAGCTTCAGCTACAGATTCAATTTCAACATTACTTAGAAATTATAATCATAAAAGAGAAAGTAGGGTTCATTCTAAGATCAGTGGTACTTCTACATTATGAGCTCAAGTAAAAACGTAGAATCAGCAAAGTAAAATAGTGTAGAGTCAGCAAAAACTGAAGAGAAACATCTGGAAAGGAAGAAATAAGAGAGATACCATGGAATCTCCAACGACATGTAGAG